>NC_077233.1:292832605-293000105 GCF_027887165.1 Monodelphis domestica
TAGGCTTTGTACACAAGCAAAATAAGAAAAGAAGTAAATGTAGCTAAGTGGTATTCTTTAAGGCATGTTCTTTATTTAAAAATTGAAAAGATGCCTGTTTTAGTAGAAGATCTCAAACTAGTAAATACATTTTATAAGCAGAAATAGAGAAGATAAAGAGGAGTCTGTTTGTTTTATGAGGAGGGAGGTAAAGATTTTAACACTATTATGACAAATAATTATATTCATATAGTATATCTTGGGTAGCTTAGTGGCACAGTAGATGGACTGCCAGACCTGGAAAGAGGAAGACTAATCTTCCCAAGTTCAAATCTGGCTTCAGAAACTTACTAACTGGACAACCCTGAGTAAGTCACTTAACCTCTTTTGTCTCAGTTTCCTTATCTTTAAAATGATCTGGAGGGGGAAAAAATGGCAAGCACTCTAGTGTTTTTGCCAAGAAAACTCCAAAAGACATCATGAAGAGCTGGACAGGACTGAAAATAATTGAACAAACACATCTTATTTGAGTTAGACTTTGACAATTTCAATCCTCTGCAGCATAGCCATGAACACAGAAATAATATAAAAAGCCCTTATATAGCTGTAATAGGTGTCACAAAACTCATGTACCAAGACCCTTGACTTTTAGAACACAGAACATCCCCTCAGGGCTTTAAGCCAAAGGTTTTTTATTTGAATACTTAAGGATCAGTAATTTCTTTGGTGTGAGTACTCCTTCTATTTATCTAAGGTGCAACCCCATTCTTCCCCATAACCACAGTCACATTTTAAAATATTCTCAATTTTTTTCTTCTGAAACTCAGGATTCCTTTAATGTAACTCTTAAAGATTATTGAGGATCTCCCAAAGAACTTTTGTCTATGTGAGTTATATCCATTCTCACTTACCATAGTAGAAATGAAAACATCTTAGTATTATCATGAATATAGCTTTGTTCTTGTAGATTTTCTCAAAGGGTCTCAGGGAACTTCATGGGTCTGTGGAACACTCTTTGAGCACTATTGCTGCCTTTGCTGATGGTCTCCAAGAATTTTTGTTCTGTAGTTTGTAACTAATCTGGTAATAACTTCTAAACATGGGTTGGCAACATACCGAAGGTTTACCTGTAAGTTGATAATCAAAACATTTAGAACCTAGGAAACCTGGCAGAGCTTATAAACCATTGGCATCCCTTTGAGAACCTAGCTTCATGCCAGGATAAGACATCAGAGCAGGACTTCAGTTGAAATATATTAACTATTATTCAATGCATCATTCTAATAAACTTGAGTATCTGGTTTCCCATTCCATCATTAATTAAAAGTAGAAAACTAAAAGTAAGAAAGGAAATGAGCACTGACCAAAATGGGAATTCAACCATTAATTAATTACTTAAGTAATAAAACAATTTATTGAGTGCTCACTTTGTAGATGTTGTGAAAGGTACAATGGGGGCTTATCAAGGTGGGGAAGAAATGTTTTCAGTGAGAGGCAACAGCTTGATTTGAAGGGAGAATGTGGGGGGTGGGGGAGAAATTCTCATGGAGAAAAACAGAATTAGCAAAGCATTTAGAGCCATTTAGCAAAGGCTTTATAATCCTTAATGAGTTCTATGGACATCTTGGTATTAAAGGAAAGTGAAAAGATTAATATTCATAATTTTCACCCTGAATCACCATAAAATTAATTGTGCTCAGCATATTTTACTTAAGGAATATAAAATGGTTAAATAGAAAAAATGAAATTAAAAGCACAAATTTTATTTATGTAGATATTTGAGATTTCTAGGTAGACTTCATTATCTGGAGCACTGGGAAATATCACTATTAGCAAGATAGCTTGACACAGTGATGGATATAGTCATGGAACTTGAGTTCAACTCTAGCTCTGCTCTTTACTACAACCTGTGTGACCTTAGGCATGCCATTTAATATCTATGAATCTCATCTTTCCCCTATATAAAATGAGTTGTGGGTGGGTATTTGACTTAATTTCCTCATCTGTAAACTGAGCTGGCGAAGGAAACAGTAAACCATTCCAAATGGGTTCATGAAGAGTCAGACTTGATTAAAAACCAACTGGACAATTAGGAAATGCTTCCTGTTATAGCAGTAGATGGAAGGAGTAGCTAAGATTTATCATAGGTGAGCCAAATCACAACTATTCAGCATATTCAATGTAGTCACATGGTCCTTGGTCCAATTTTATCTCTAAATATAGCCTCTAGCAGACAATGAGCATGCATGATACTTTGGAGAGAAGATGGGGGGGGGGGGGACAGAGGACAGCTAGGTGGTTCAGTGGACTAAGAAACCTAGAGAAGGAAGGTCTTGGGTTCAAATTGGGCTTCAGATATTTCCCATCTGTATGATCATCCTGGGCAAGTCATTAAAACCCCTTTGCCTAGCCCTTACCACTCTTCTGCCTAGGAACTATTCACAGTATTGATTCTAAGATGGAAGGTAAAGATGTAAAAAAAAAAAAGATTCAATTGGTAGCACCTACTGTGAACTAACAGAGAAGTGCCATATCTTCTCTAGATTCTTTTTTTTTTTTAATTTAAAACCCCTGCCTTCTGTCTTGGAGTCAGTATTGTATATTGGCTCCAAGGCAGAAGAGTGGTAAGGGCTAGGCAATGGGGGTTAAGTGACTTGCCCAGGATCACACAGTTGGGAAGTGTCTGAGGCCAGATTTGAACCTAGGACCTCCGGTCTCTAGGCCTGACTCTCAATCCACTGAGCCACCCAGCTGCCCCTCTTCTCTAAATTCTTGCATTTGTCTTCAGAGTGTTTTTTCCTGAGAGAATTCATTCTCTCTAACTTTGGGAAGCATGGTGCAGTAGAACAACTAAACTCTGGATTTGGAATCAGAGGATGTGGTTTCATGTCCTTGTTTTGACACATACTATTTGTGTGATGCTGAACAAGTCCTTTGCCTTTTCTTGGCCTTTGTTTCCCTATTTATAAAATGAGAGAGTTGGACTAGATGGATTCTGACATCAGTTTTAGCTTTAAATTATGGTTCTCGAGAAGGATGGGGTAGAGTAGGGAAGACGAGTCGAGTCTTCCTTTTAAGATTCAGGGATAGGGCAGGATAGTTGGGATCCTAAAACCTACTCGGTATGCAATTTCTTAATTTAATCATTTTATCATAACTTCATGGAGATATGACTTTGTGGATATCTGCCCTTAAAAAATGTATTCTTTGCTTAATGTTTATAGAAGATCAGAGAGGGTGTAAAAAAAAAGAGCCTAAAGCGGTGACCCAGGAACAAAGTCTGAAAGGGAGGAGAAGATACCCTACTTCAAACTATTGCATGTACAGGATATTTTCTAGGAAACAAACAAACAAACTTGTATTTGTCATTTGGCAATGAGGAAGTAGCCAAGAAATTACTGGATGATACTGTTTTTGGTTTCTATAACTTCTTTGATGAACTGTTGAAGCAGGTTCAAATCATGTCGACAAATTGCTTTGCTTTCTGTTTTCTAGGCTTGGTATCCTCTGACCTTAGGCAGGTCTATAAAAGGGCACCAAGTTGCATATTTGCCTTATGGGTTTTATGCATGCATTGAGGGATGTGTTGATGTCAGAATATATGTATGCCTCCTGGGGAAAATAGGGTAATTGATGGCATTCATCCAGATGCCTTGCCTGTGACTATTAGGAGTTCAGCAACTGGAACACCATTATATTCCTGTAGGCTACGGAGGAGGAGGGTGGGAAAGAGTCTCTTAAAATAACCCAGTATTTGTGGGTATCTTCTAATCCTTTGACGTTGTTACTGGCCTGGGACATTGGCTCCACCTAGCCCTTCAGCAAAATTTGCAGATGTCTATCAAGAGAATTCAGCAATGGAATCCTGTTATTTTTTATTTTATATGCTTCTCCTGCACACACTAGCTCCTTCTGAATGTACTCCCCATCCCCTTCACTCTTCAGTGGATAGAGATCTGGCATTGCAGCCATGAAGACCTAACTGACTCTCATCTCTGATATATTCTGCCTGTGTGACTCATCAGGGTCCCAGGTTCGAAGTCTCTGAGAAGATGCTGACATACATTGGTAGTACAGAAGTTCCTCACTAGGAACTCCCAAGAGGGATCAAATCACAGGTCCAACTTAAAAAACAAAACCAAAAAATCCCCCAAACATTATCACTCTCTGGGCATTTTTGCTGAAAGATGGTGTTTGTAGAGCCCGATTCATGAGAGAGCAAATACTTTAAAGTATGGCGTGAGATACCTCTTTGTTTTTGACATTGGGATTTATAGGGGACCATTTTTTGGCCATTTAATCCAGAGCAAATGTGTCTGTCTATCTAGGAAAGCAGAGACCTCTCATGTGGTCCTGCTAGTTTCCATTTTCTTGATAGTTGGAAAAATCCAAAGACTAGTTCCAGGTTGGTAGGGCCATTGGTACATTGATAGCCTGGGATGAAAGTTAACAGGTGCCTGGCTCAAACATGATTTTCTGATTCATCCTTACCTGCCAGAAGAGAAACTGGAATGAGGATTAGAAAACAGACCTCACACTGACTTGGACTTCTTTTTCTACTCTAGGGAAACTTTCCTTCCCCAAAAGGCACCCTCAAATTGTAATCCTGGGATTAAAAATCCTAGAAGAAACTTCTGCATAAAAAAAAAAATCTATCTACTTAACTTTATCAGCATCATGGTTTTCCTTTACTAAAGAAAAACAAAATAAAACAAAACTTCTATTTGTACAATACGTTACAGACTAATAAGTGTCTTGCCACATGTTCAATTATCACAATAATCATTTGGTGAATTAGACATTATTAGTCTTAACCTAATTTGACAGCAGTGGAAAATGATTTTCAGAAAGGTTAAGGTATTTAACCAGGGTCACATAGCTAGTGAGTGGAAAGAGATTCAAACTCTGGTCTTTTGATTCTATGTTCCATGTCACTACACTGAAGCAGGTTGCTTTTATTGCTTAAGCCCTTCCAACTAGCTCAGGAGAGTAAATTCCCATGGCTTATAATAACTTTTCCTTTCTTGTCCAGAAGAGAGAAGACTGTTGTTGTAAGGAAGACAATTAAAAGAAAGGAATCACTTTGTTTCCCCATGACTTTTTTCAGCATCTTTGTTCTTTGTTTTTTAACTAGTATCTTCTGTTTTAAAATTAGAATCAATACTAAGTAACAGTTTCAAGATGGAAGAGCCATAAGGGATAGGGAACTGGGGATTAGTGACTTGCCCAGGGTCACACAGATAGGAAATGTCTAAGGCCAGATTTGAACTTAGGACATCTCATCTCCAGGTGTGGCTCTTTTTCCTAGAAGCCCCTTAGCATCTCTTTCTCCATTTTTTCTTCATCCTTTTTGATCAATTTGATCAATTGATCATCTAAGTGGAGGAGCATTTCAAAATCGGCCTTTGTCTTATAATCTGATTTTATATTTAAGCTATGTGACTTCTTGAAGGAACCTTACCTTTAAATTATAGACATGAAAACACAAATGAACAGACAGGATAGTTGTCTATTTGTTTTTGTGTTGTAAGGGGGAAAAGTGTTAATTATTAAAAAAAAAAAAGGTTGGATTGGATTATTTTTAAAATAGGGTCTCCAGGAATTTAATTTATTCCAAAGAGATTTATTTATAATTTATTTACAAAATATAGAAAGAATGAAGTAGGAAATCAGAGAGAGGATAGGGTAAGATATCTAGCCTAAGCACTAAGTAATTTATTTCCAGCCCCTAGTTCAACTGGGGCAGGAGAAGTTAGTCCTTAGCTGGCCTTGGCCCTTGTAGCTGAGGACCTGGGGATACAGGGAGCCTCTCTCAAGAGGACAGATACTCCTGGGACTAGTCTCTTCACAAATCCAGGAAAGGGGTCAGCCTTTTTGCTCACCACATGTCAGTTGTATAAATGAAAATCTGGGAAATACTAAGGGACTTATGGCAACCTAGTAATCATTGGTTTTGTACTCTTTTCCTTTTATCCACAAATTATTGCAATTTTTAAGTTGATTATGTTTCCATGATCCTTTTGGGGAAACTAGTTTCCCAATAGGATCATAGGGAGATATGAATAAATGGAGATTTTGAGACTTTGGACTTCATCCCCCAGAAGTCCCTTAGTATTTCCCAAAATTCCATTTTCCTGCATCCCTGCATTTTGCGTGATGGTATTTAAGTGTTGGTAACTCCTCCCTCTTCTGCTCTTGGACCTGCGACTGGGCTAAAGTCAGATAGCTCTTTTGTTTTAGTTACTATTAATAAAACTTTATAAATATAATATTTAGTTATTAATCATTAATTTTAAAACCCACACAGTCCAAAGGAAGAGACTTAAGAGAGTCTCACTAGGAGCAGGGTCTTAGGTCCATTCATGAGATTCTTCTTCAGCCTCCACTCCAAGTAGAGCTCCAAGTAGAACTGCCTCAGGAAGTTGTTACTCCCTTTTTAAAGATAATTTCTTTTGCATCACTTCCTGTGCCTTCCCCTAGTTTTACATCTACCAATCACAGTTGAAGCTTTGCCTTAAGACTGCTCAGGGGTAGTCAGTTTAATTCTGATTCTTCACCCACTATTGCACATGTGGGTCACAGGCCTCCCCCACTCAAGTGTGAATGGGGCGTTTATACCTTTGGTGATTAAATAAAAAAAATGGGTATATCTCCCCACTCAACTGTAAGTATCATGTTTACACTTTTGGCGATGAGATCTAAAAATGGGCAGGGGTTAAAATTTAATCTTCACAATCTGGAGAGTTAATTAATTTCATTTTCACAATTAGGGGAGAGTTAAATTTAATATTCACAGTATATCAGTTACTTCACATCCCACTATTGTTACTCTGCCCTGTAAAGATTAAAAATTAGGGGAGACTGAGGCAGGTATAAATTAGTTTCTCTCTGCAAGGAGTATTATATTTCTTAGAGGTTTATTAAGGATTAAGGATTAAAGAATATACAAGTAAGAAACATGTGCCTAGGCCAGAGGCCTAGACAAAATAACCTCACATCATGGAAGTGATGCCTCTGCTCCAAAACGGAAATCCAAAAGAGCCCCCAAAACCTTTGCCAGCAGCTTAAATCCTTCCTCGATCTCAGCCCACCTCAGAATTCTCGTGAGATTACAAAGCATTTTGGGGAAGTGGAGCAAAGGCTTGTGGGGATTGTAGTCCTGTATTCGAGTCTATTTTTTGTATACCCCCTTTTGATCCTCTGGGAAAAAGTCCTTCCCCAAAGGATCATAGAAACATAATCAATTTAAAGATTACAATAATTTGAGAATAAGAGAAAAAAAAAACAATAATTACTGGACGCATTGACAGAAAGCCAGTTAGGGGGCAATCCCCTTTGGCATAAAAGTATACATACAAATAAATGTTCAATCAACCATACCCAAAGTTCAATTTTGTGCAACTTGTGGTCTGGAGGCTTCTTCATGATGGCTTCTCCAACAGTTCAGTTCTGGATTCAGAGAGGTAGCATCTTCTTTACCTAAAATTCTTCTCAAAAGGAATTTAAACTTTGCAATTTAAATACTGATATTTTTTTACATTCCCCCCATTAAGAGGGTGATTGACAAATACAGGATCACTTAGGGATACATGGCTGAGGTATGAGGTATATGAATCAATTGGCAAGAGATATTAAAAAGACATCAGAAAAATCCAAATAGAAAAGAAAATTTCTGGATGAAAATATAGACCATCAAAGTCTTATGTATAGAAATTCCAAGTAAAAGAAAAGTAAATCTATAATAGGTCCTTGAATCAGGGCCCAATTAAAATGATCTAAGCAATGATGCATTTACCCAGTCAGTAGCCAGGACTACAGAAAGTTACCACACTATGAAAGACAGTAAAGGGACTAGATTATAGAAGCCAGGTTAGAAGCCAAGTTTGGGATACTCGTCTGTAAGTATTTTCAGAGTGAGTGTGGACACAAGGAAAGCCTATGTCTAGCAATGATAAACACAGAAACCTCGAGTCTTCACACTAGGTGCAAGACCTTTGTATTGGCCTAGAAGTGCATCAATCCATTCTGGATTGGCTTTTCTTTGGCTCTGTGCAATGGCTCTTTTGTGTATATCTTGTCCTGGAATCAGACAGAATCATTAAGCAAAGTCCCATAATTTATTTAAATAATTAGTGGCATCGTTTTTATAGTCACAAGCTTTTTGGGCATGTTCTGACAAATGTATTTCAAACTTGTAGTACTGAATAATCAAAAGGTTAAAGAAAATCTTAATGCTGGTGACATGTGCTCGAAATATAAAAGGGAGAGAAAAAATAATAAAAAAAATAGTATATTGCACATGCAAGAAAAATATAATAAAAGTCTTTAAAAATTCAAAAATATAGTTTATAATCATTGACACTCTGTGTCAGCTAAGAAAATAAAGATTACAAGGCTTTCTCACCAAAAATGAGATCCATTTTCTCTTTGTATCTGGCCATGATCACTGGGAGTAGAAGGCAAATGAATTGAACAGTAGTACAAATATGTAGTATCAATATCCCCAAAATTCTCAATAGCCCAATTAATTACAATAGCAAACAAACACACTTTCATATTTCACATAAGTTGTTGTATGACATTTTTAAAAACCTATGAATTGAAGGACATTTGTCACAAGTTTTTACAATCATAGCAAATCTTTCAACCTTGGTAATAAACATATTTTTAAACAAAGTAAAACTCATCTTGGGTTAAGAACATAATCAAGAAATCTATATATCATTCTGGTGCAAGTAAAGTAGTGAGCTGAAGAGTATAAATAAAGGGGTGCTCCTTTTTCTTGGAGGCTTTTAGGGATACAAATGCCCTGAGATTAACTGCCCCAACTTCCATTCACATATTTAGAAATGCGGGAAGGTTGGGGGTTATAAAATGTATTTCACTTCAGCTACTATAATGGGCCTTACCTCATGGTAGGGGCAGGCAAAATAACCAGAGATTGTTAAAAAAAATTACAAAAATCATATTTTAAAAAACCCTTAAATCATTTGAGATATTTAGCACATTAAATTTTCCAAAGGTTTTATACAATTGTAACCAGTTCTGAAGTCCATCCATCCTCTGTGACAATTTACAAAGTGAAAAATAGAAAAACTGTTTTTTTTTTAAATATGGGCTTAATTACAATAATATTTGTTCAATAGTTATAGGGGAAACACAACAGAATTTTAAAACTCAGTACATTCAAAATAAATTCAATCAACCTTCAGTGTAACATAATAATATTCAATCCAGTAATATATGAATTTAAAATCACAAAGTTATATCTTAAACAGAAAATGCAATAGAATACAGAGATTTTTATAAACCATTGGAGTCTGAAATGCCTTAGAATATAGCCTTTAAGTCTCTTCAAAGTTCCTTGGGTGGGTTTTTTTAAATTATTAATTATCCATTTAAATGCCTATTGTCTGAAGGCAGAGCAGTAAGGGCTAAGCAATGGGGTCTGAGCAATCTTCTCGGGGCCCCACAGCAGGACCGCATGTCTGTAGGCCTGGCTCTCAGTTCCCTGAGCCACCCAGCTGCCCCTCCAAAGTTGAATCTTTGGACTGAGTCTGCCCCCTGACAGGCAGGTAAAGTCAATGAAATTACTAGAAGAGTCAAAAGGTATCCTTTTAAACAGCCCATTGCTTAAAAGTCTGTTTGAAAAATCTGTTTCTTCTCCTCTCCCTTTTCTCTCTCCCCTGCTCTGATACCTACTCCTGCCCCAGTCCACGTGGAGCCAATACCGCACCCCCCCCCCCCAACCTGGTTGTTACCAGCTGATAGAAATGAGTCCTGAGTGATCTGCTCCAAGGAATGGGTTTGTTGGGCAGGCAGGTCACAAGGTGATTGCAATCTTGGTTGAATTAGGTGGGCCAGGTGAGCGAGAGAAAGACCAAGGGGTGGGCAGGTCTGGGAGTCTGAGCGCAGACAAACAGGGCCCGGAGCTCGGGCACCAGGTGAGAGGCCAGGAGCAGAAGCAGGAGCCAGAGAGGGCCACAGGCAGGAGCTGATCAAGATAGTTTTCTAAAAAAGGCATCTTGGAGAAACTGGCTTAAAAAAAAAAATTCTAGGCACTAGCTATTAAGATTAAATCAGAAGATTGAGAGGTTTTTTCCCATTAGGTCGCCAACTGTAAAGATGAAAAATTAGAGGAGACTGAGGCAGGTAGAAATTAGTTTCTCTCTGCAAGGAGTATTATATTTTTTCGAGGTTTATTAAAGATTAAGGATTAAAGAATATACAAGTAAGAAACATGTACCTAGGCCAGAGGCCTAGACAAAATAACCTCACATCATGGAAGAGATGCCTCTGCTCCAAAATGGAAGTCCAAAAGAGCCCCAAAAACCTTTGCCAGCAGCTTAAATCCTTCCTAGATCTCAGCCCACCTCAGAATTCCCGTGAGATTACAAAGCATTTTGGGGAAGTGGAGCAAAGGCTTGTGGGGATTGTAGTCCTGTATTCGAGTCTAGTTTTTACAGCCCTTGGATAAGTAGTAGGTTGCTTAAAACACTATATACACACTTATGTATTATATTAAACAAATCATCGTGCATATAGAAAGAAGGAATGGGGGCTCAGTGTCTAGGGCAGGAATGGTGACAGCCAATGAGCGGTATTCATTTAAGATGAAATTACCATTTAAAATCCAAGCATGCTCACTTAACATTTTTTTTCCTTTAAGTTCAGTTTTATTTTTTCAATTGACAGGTATTTTTTCTCCTTCCCCTTTGTAACCCCACTGGGGGGAAAACAAACAAAAACAAAACCCTTCTAAAAAACAACATGTTTAATCTTTGAAAAACATTTTTCTCCTTTTCTATTTAGACTTTTGGATACTTGCTTTTCTTTTGTTAATGGAAGTAGTGTCTTTCCAGGTTTATAGATCTTTTTTTAGTTGAAAGTAATCTAAAATGAAAACCCCCTTTTCAGAAGGGAGGGACTATGACTATCTCCTTTGGACAGAGAAAAGAGAAGATGCACTCCCTATGATCTAAGCCTATAGCTTTGTAAATTACCCAGAGATTGTAAATGGAGCTGAAATCATTCACTTCTAGTATATGCTTTAGAGTTATTCAAATGGGCTTTATAATTGTTAAATTAGAAAACCCATTAAATTAAAATAATATAATGGGATATCAACATGTGCTCTTGTCTTTATTTCTTTGTTCCCTTCTATACTTGTCTATTCATGTGCCCTTCCCCCCATCTTTGAATGCTTTCTTCTCTGCTTTTGTACAATACAATTCTTTATACCCAAACTTCAAGACTAAGTTTATATTCCAACTCTTCCTCCCATTCAGTCTTCTGTAATTATTTCTGTCCATTGTGAGATAGAAGTTCCTCTGATCTCCTACAGTGTATAGTATTCCTATCACTAATGCTTACTGTCTTCCATTAGGAGTTGCTTTTTCACATGTTTATATGTCTTGTCTCTTCACCTAGATAGTGAATTTTTTGAGGACAGTCTTTCATATTTATTTTTGTATAACTTAAAAAAATCTTTTTCTTCTCTCCCTTCCACACCTCTCCATATTGAAAACAAAACAAAAAACAACACAAAAACCTTGTAACAAATGTGAATAATTGAGCAAACCCAATATCTATACTATGTCCTCAAAATGTATATTTTTTGTATCTTGAGTGCTTCTGTCAGGTTCTTTAGCTTGCTTCATCTTTGGTCCTCTGGAATCAAGATCAGTCACTTCATTGATCAGATTTCTTGTCTCTCAAAGACATTTAGGTGGTAGAGTGGATAGAAAGCTAGATAGATCCAGTGTCAGGAAGATCGGAGTTCATATTCTAGCTTATTTATCTTTGTAATCCTGGGCAAGTAACTTAATCTGTCTGTTTTAGTTTCCTCATCTGTAAAATGGAGATAATAATAGCATCTCTCTACCACAGTCATGTGGGAATAAAATGAATTGATACTTATGAAGTGTTTTGCAAACCATAAAGTAGTATATCAATACTACCGACCATATATATATATATATATATATATATATATATATTTATGATGTTGTTATTGTATAAATTACTCTTACTTCTGCTTATTAAACTCTGCATCATCTTATAGAAATCTTCTCAGGTTCCTCTGAAACTATCCTTCATAATTAGCACAATACTATTTCATTATATTTATGTACTGTTTCATTCCACCATTTCCGGATAACTGAGCATCTCATTAGTTTATAGTTATTTGACACTATAAAGAAATCTATATGAAATTATGAAAAGTGAAATGAGTAGAACCAAGGCATCATTTATAGTGACAGAAATATTGTTTGAAGAATGACTGATGTATGTCTACCTTGAGAGAAAGAACTGACAAATAGAAACAGGCAAGACACAGTTATGTGCATATATATATATACATATATGTATATATATACATGCCATATATATGTAACTATCTACATACCGTACTTTTTGGTTAAATGATGCCTTCTCTAGTGCAGAGAGGAGGGGGATGGAGGGAGATACCTGGAATTTTATGTAACAAATAAACAAATATATATATATATATATATATAATATTTCTTTAAAAAGAGAGCCATAATACATGTTTTTTTGTGGAATAAGTCTCATAGTGGTATACCTTACAAAGTGACATGTATAGTTTGGTTACTTGGAGGGCATAGTTCCAAATTTCTTTCCTGAATGGGTATACCAGTTTTAGTTCCACCAATAATGTATTTATGTGCCCATCTTCTCATAGATCCTCTAACACTTGTCATTTTCTCCTTTTCATCATTTTTGACAATTTTATGGTCATGAGGTAGAATCTTGGAGTTGTTTTATTTTGCATTTCTCCAATTATTAGTGATTTTAAGCATTTTTTCATATGGCTATATTATATATAGCATGGATTTGCTCCTTTGAAAATTTTCCTTTTCATGTCATTTGACAGTTTATTAGTTGTGGAACATTTCTTCTTTATGCAACTGAGTACTCAGCCAAGGCCAAGGTAAGGTCAGGAATATAGTAAGCACTCAATAAATATTTCTCGATTAATTGATTTTAAATGCTTCCTATATATTATCACTCTTAAAAATGTGCAATTTCATTCATTCATTCATTCATTCATTCATTCATTTACTAATGTCCTCTCTTCCTCTTTCTGGAAATTATTTTGTATTTGTTTTGTAGATATTCTTACCTGTACCTATTAGGCCACCTTACATCCTGCTGGTAGAATGTAAACTCGTTGAGGTAAAGAAATATTCAGATTCAGCAGAGTATCTGGCACATGGTAGGCACTTAAGAAGTGATAATTACACTGAGTTTGGTTAAATTGAATTGAATCCCTCTACAACATAGCAGATCATAGCTTGAAGGAGTTTTAGAAGCCTTCCAGTTCAACCCCTTCATTTTTCACATAAAGAAACTAAGGTCCTTGGAAATGATTTATCCAAAATAATCCAGGTTAAGTAAATGACAGTGCTAGGCTTGTGAACCTGGATCTTCTACCTACATATTTCTTTCCATGCTTTTGTGGTTGAAAAATCAATCATCAATTGGGCTACACAATGAGTCCAAGTCAGACTTTGCTAGATTTTTCCTTGGATAGCAGATAGGTAGTATATTACTGGGCTAGTACTTGGGAACCTTCTGTCTATAGGATGTGGCAGAGTTTTCATTTCCTTGTTATAACCTTTTGGGAACGTGGTGTTATATCCAAAGCCCAATGATGAATCAGAAGAAGACTTTTTTGCCTGCTTAGAAAAGATACTTACTGTGTCAGATTTTAATCATAGAGCCATGGAATGTCAAAACTGCAAAAGATCTTAGACATTATCTGGCTCATTTAATAAAGAAGGAAACCAAGGTGCAGGGAGATAAGGTGACTTGCCATTGTCCCAACATCTGGTTGGTGGCAGAGTGGGGACTTAGAATCTAAATCTCTTGAATCCCTGGCCAGTACTTTTTCTATTACAGGGCTTTTTTTTTTTTATTAGAGAGGCAATCTGGCTGAAGGAACTCTGGAGAGGGAATTGGGTCTATTTCTGGATCTGTGTGCCTTTGGGCAGTCATTTAAATCTTTCTCTCTTAATTTACCTTACTTAGTTTCCTTGTCTGGAAAGAAAATGAGGCTAACAAACGGCCCCTATCCATCTCCCAACGATGTTTTGATAGGAAAGTGAATGTGATAATACGTGAATTGTGTTTCAGACTCCTTTGGTACTAAGGGCTGCCTGCATAAATACCATATGGGTATGTGCACCCACCTAAAGTGATCAACTTTTGAAGCTGACAATAATTGTCTAAAAACTCTTTTTCTTCATCCCCCTCCTATACCTTCCTAATTGTTCTTTATTGTTCATTTTTTCCAGAAGAAGTTTTGAAGATGAGAATCATGATCAGACATTGCTAGCTGTTCTCTTATAACCTTGTCATTTGCCTGACACATATATGATGGGGAGGACAATGTGGAAAGGAAAACTGGAAAAAAGGTAAATAGGAAATATATATTACATGATAATATATGTACAACCTATATCAGATTACCTGCCTTCTTGGGAAGGAATGGAGAAAGGAAAGAATGAGACAGATATTTGAATATAGCTAATGTGAGAATTTGTTTCTCTTGGATAGGCATTTATTACTTATTACATATTTATGACAAATTATATGTATTATATTATTTGATTTCATATTATATTGTGCCATACGTAAAAAAAAGGAAAAAGAAATGGTGACCAAGAAATAAGTGCAAAGGTCCTTTTTAGTTCTAATCATTTGTAATTTTAGGATTATAAGTGAGTGAATAAAATAGCACTTCTACATAAAATAAAAAGGTCTGTATGACAGTTATCTATGTCATTTGGAGACAGAAGATGGAACTCAGAAATAACAGTGGATACTTACATAGTGCTCTAAAGTATCCAAAACACCTCTTGGATTATATTATTTCCCTTAACCTTGTAAGGTAAGTGCTTTGTTGTCATGCTCTCCAATTTATAGATGAGAAAACTGAGGGTCAATGAAGATACATGCCATATCAGAGAAAGGATTAAAACACTGTTCTATCCAAACCCAGCATTCTAGTTGGCTTCTTTAAAGTTATCTGGAAAGCAAGGAAGCCCCAAAGCATAATCAAGTGGTTAATAGAACAGAAGAAGGAAAATGGCCAATGTTGTATGAATTAACCATGCTGTAAATTTAAAATTTGTGGAGTAGTTCTCAATGGTATTCATTCAGACTAGTCTTACTTTTTAAACACTTAACATTTATTATTTTATTTTTTATCATGCAAAACATATCTTCCATATTAGTCATTGCTGTAAGAGCACACTCATACATAACCAAAACTACAAATACACTGATGTGAAAGATGGTATGCTTTGATATGCATCTGTCTGACTCCAATAGTTCTTACTCTGGAAGTGGGTAGTATTCCCTGTGATTAGTCTTTCGGGATTGTCCCAGATCATTGCATTGCAGAGAGTAGCCACGTTTTCACAGTTGATAATCATATAATATTGCTGTTATTGTGTATAATGTTTTTCTGGTTCTGCTTATTTCTCTCTGCATCAGTTCATGCAGATCTTTCCAGCTTTTTCTGAAATCATCTTGCTTATCATTTCTTATAGAAAATGATATTCCATCACCAACATGTACTATAAATTGTTCCTCCTTTCCCCAACTGATGGATAACCCTCAATTTCCAATTCTTTGCCACCACAAAAAGAGCAGCCACCAATATTTTTGTGCAAGTAGGTCCTTTCCCCTTTTTTGTTATCTCTTTGGGATAGACCAAGTATTGGTATTACAGGATCAAAAGGTTTGCACAATTTTATAGCCCTTTGAGCATAGCTCCAAATGACCTTCCAAAATGGTTAGATCAGTTCACAATACCACCAACAATGCATTACTGTCCCAGTTTTGCCAAATTCCCTCCAACATTTTTCACTTTTCTTTCCTGTCATGTTGTCCAATCTGATAGGTATGAGGTGGTATCTAAGTCTTGTTTTAATTTACATTTCTCTAATCAAGAATGATTTACAACATTTTTTCTCATGGTTATTGATAACTTTGATTTCTTCTGAAAATTGCTTGTTCATATCCTTTGACCATTTGTCAGTTGGGGAACAAACCTCACCTTTTTAAAGCTCTTTCCTAAGGCTATCAGAAATCTTTACCTGTTCTTCAACTCCCAGATTTTCCTTAGGGATATATTATCCCAATACTCAATTTACTTCAACAAGAATGCACAAAGCATTTATGTGCAAGACTCTGTGACAGATGTTGAGACTCCCACAGATGTTTGGGAGAGGTCCCTGATATCAAAAGGCTCCTGACTTCATCATTCAACAGGAGAAGATAAGATCAGATGAGATATCCAAAGAAGATAAGATATCCAAATATCCATAGAAATAATACAAAATTATAATACAAATGCAATATGATAATATAAATATAATATATAATACATAATACAAAATAGCATGTGATAAATAATACAATAAATACAATAATACAAATGAATAATATAATTACTACAATAATATAAAATAATAACACAATAAATGCATTAAAACAAAATAATAATATAAAATACCATACAAATAACAATGTAAAAAAGAATGTGAATAGATATGAGAGTAGCATATGCTATGAGATTCCATAAGAGAGAAATACTACTGCTGTACTAGAGTGAGAGAGGGATGGATCAGGGAAGGCATCACAGGAAAGATAGAATTTGAGCTGACTCTTGAAGACTAGGTTTGATTCATATCATTCATATGAACTGCCACACATGAGGAGGTAGGGCATTCCAGACACAGTGAATATTGTTGGAGCAGATCCTTAGGGAAGGGAAAGTAGGGAAGCATCATGCAAGTATATAACATACAACATGCTTCTGGGGTGCTTCTTCATGTCCCGCTTAGGAAAAGATCATTTTATTTTGTTTTATTTTATTTTATTATTTCTAAAAGTGAACCAACATTTTCCAAAGGAATAATGGCTCTGATAGCCCGTGACATTTTGAATCAGTTCCTTCAGTTAAGAAATGCATACAGCAATTGATAAAATTATATCCTTGACTATGTTCTATTCAGTTCTGACTCATTTGTATGTGATTTCCAATTTATTGGATTTCTCCAAACACTCATACTTAATTCCAAGCTTAACAGTTGCACCGCAAAATATCAAATATTTATGTTGTTTTTCCAAAAGTATGTATTATTTACTGTATAGTTTATAAAATATTTATACTGATTTTTAAAGAAAAGATATATATTATTTACATCCCCCTGAATTTTTCCTTGATGCAGGTAAAAGGGACAATATAGAATTATATAATGATCTAAAGGAATAGGGTTGTCCCTCAGGAAGCTGATGGAGGCTGGAGGAAGATTGTCTCTGACAAGAGAATCTACCATGCCAACCAAATGAGTATAACCAGTTATACTCTGGATATAACTAGGATGCAGTACATGGAGCTTTGGTCTGGAGTGCAAGATTTAAAGAACATATAAAAAGGAGATTAGGAACTTCACAACTGTAGCCTTTGTGCCACGGGGAGATCTTGAATTCCTACCTGACTACACCTTCTATCTAGGGAAATAGCCACTGCAAGGCTTTCTAGTCTTCCCTACCCAGTAACCTTTCTCTACTACTCAATAATTATAGATGATGGCAAAGAGATTCCTAAAGGAGAATAGGAAAAAAAATGAGTTTTTCAAATTACAAAGAAAACATTAAGAAAAGGTATAATCATAGAGGTTTAGACATGCAAAGTGGAGCTCAGATCATTCTACATATTACAGCGAGCTCATTTTTGTCTATTATCTGAGTATTTCAGAACAAAGTGCAATGTTGGTATGAATTAACAGAATAATGACTTCTATTTTCCTGTGCATGCAGGAACTTTGAGACTCTCTGGGAGGACCACAGAACCACATGCATATTTATTTTGGGGGAGAGGAGGAGAGCCATTGACTTCAGATTTAGAAACTCTACCTCTGAGCCTTAGTTCTGGAATTTCCTTGCTATGTGTTTGTGGGCAAGTCACTTAACCCCCCATAAGCCTTATTTTCCTCATCTGCAAAATAATCCGTACACAATAGAACTTTCTAAACCATAAAGTACCACAGATGTGTGAATTACTAGAGTTTTTATTTTTAAATACTATTTTGATTATTGTTGCAGCACACCATAATGATATAACGATATATGAGTGGAAGGAATAAAGCCCATATTTAGTGGTATTGAAGGAGAAATTTTGGGGCAAACTTCACCACAATCCTGACTTCGAACAATGCGAATAACAGGCATTTATGTAGCACTTAAAAATTAGCAAATTCCTTTACTTACATTACTTCATTTGATCCTCTCATCGACCCAGTAGGTTAAATCCTACAGATATTATCACCCCTGTGTTACCCAGAGAAATATGAGGGTCCGAGAGGTAAAAACAACAACAACGCCAACAACAACAACAAAAACCTCTTCAAGGTCATTCAAGAGAGTCTGATGCAAGATTCTCCCCTAGGTCTTCTTGCTTTGAAGCCAAGGCATGAACCTCTCCATCACAACCCCTCTTCATGTCATTTCTTTTCTAAAATGAGATTTTACTTTTTTATCAATTATCATCAACTCATTTCCCCCCTTCTACCTCTCCTCACTGAAACAAAAGCAAAGAAAAAGGATATAGTAAAGAAAAGCAAATGAACTTTGCCAAGAAGGGGGGTCTCTTGCATATTTAGTCCCTACTTCTGCCTGAAGGTGGATAGCACTGTTCAAAATGAGTTCTAAGGCCCATGTCATTTCATGACAGAAATGGCTATAAGGATTGGGTTTTGCAGCTTTATCTCAACTTTTGAGGAGGTTGAAGGAGCTTCAATGGGCTGAACCTCTCAGGTGTGCACATTGACTCTAGAATTACTGTGCTGAGCTTGTAGGAGCAAGAAAGGACCAACCCTTGAGGAGTGAACAAGATCAGGTTAGAAATGGGGCGGGTCAGCGGTCTCATGGGCATTAGTATTTAATCAGCTCTAGGAATAGCTTCGATATTTCCAATATGGGTAAAATAGGTAAATGCAATCTCCAAAAAAGAAGAAAATGCTTGAGTACATATCTTGCCTTCCTGCTCACTGTCCCAAGCATAGGAACTCTTTGGCTACCTGAGAAAATCTATCAGTACTCTATTGCTTCCTCTGTCATGGTCTATGCATCTGCCTTTGCAAACAACATCAGGCTCCCTCTCTTTCTTCCATAGTTCCTCATGCCACTTGCCTTGTGGGGTTGGTCCCCATTCTCATAAAGACCTTCTTCTCCCCGGCTTTGTGGTTTTGCCCTCAGGTCCTTCTTTGGCTTACACTGAAGAGAGACATGGAGGGAGGCTGCCAAAGGGGTGATTTGCAGGTGTTGCCTTTCCCAGAAGCTCCAACACAACAAGGCACCACCTAAATGTCAGAAAAACTGGTATGGCAGCCACTTTCATCGTTTGGGCCTTAAATACGTTGACATGGTGCCAGGCAGGGATCAATCCATCAACAAGCATTTATGAAAGGCTCCGTATGTGTTTAGCATTCTGCTAGGTGCCAGGAGGATTACAAAAGTCCAGGAACAATTTACATCTACCAGTGCTCCGGGCCTCCAAGGACATTTTCTCATGTTATGTTGTTTGAGCTTCTTGTGGGGTTCAGCACAGTTATTCTCATCTTACAGTTAAGGAAACTGAGACTCAGGATGGATCCTAGAAATAGTCAGAGGCAGACTGAAAACTGAATCTTCTGGCTGTCATTTTGGTGTTTTTTTTTTTTTTTGCTGCTCCGTACAAACTTTTTATATAATATATGGTCCCTGTCATCAAGAAGATTACCATCTAGTTGAATAGACAAAGACTCATGAAGCAATATTCAGCCAAACATGGTTACTAGGTTATTAAATGCTAAACACTGACTCTGAGAGCTGGGGAAAATTCAGGGAAGGTTTGGCTTCCCAGAGGAGGTTCTTTCATTTGAGCCATGTGTGGAACAATGGGTAGGATTTGATTAGATGGAGATGTGGAAGGAGTACATTACTAATTAGAGGAACAACTCAAGGACAGTAGGGAAGCAACAGCTTTGTGTAACATAGGAGACTATCTTGAGGGAAAATGTTTTTTTCTCTTAGCAGACTTCTCATTTAGTTTGTTTCGGGAACTCCTAGAAAGGAAGTTTCCTCTACCAATTCAGATCTGTAAATGCTCTTAGAGCATTTACTTAATTTCAATTTTTTTACTTTAATGTACATTACTTTTTTTTTTACATTTTTAATTTACATTACTTTTTTACATTAATTTCCATTATTTAAATTTTAAAGAATTGCCTGGATAATAAGAGGCTAAATGACTTGCAAAATATTAAGCATTAGAAGTGGGAGTTGAACCCAGATCCTCTTGACTGGGTTTCAATCTATTATGCCAAGGATGCCTCTCTATGAGGTGTAGAAAGGTTGCATATTTCACTTGTAATATGCTTTCAGAGAGAGGTCACCTCCAAAGGGATGGACGGTTAGAGGACTAGTCAGTTGTACCTGTCCTCTCAAAAGGGTAGTCAGATGGACCAACCATGTTGAGTGAAAAAGAAACCTTATAATGTCGTTAGCCATTTTTTCCTTAGCATATTTCTAGAGGCCACTCAGGAATCTTTTATGCCCTGATTCTGTCAACCCACCAAACTCCCATCACCTGATCATTTTAATCTGGATTCAGGGAATGAGATTGATGGTTCTTTTGTCCACACTAAAAATTAACACCATGAAGTTCATTTGTGAATGGAGACTGTGACTTGTGTGATAGACACATATGGTAATTTGAAATAGTGGAAAACAGCCCATATCCATCAATTTTTGAAATATTTCTAGTATAAGGAAGTCTGTAGATGCAGTCATAAATTGGGACTCTTGCTGACTTAGCAAAGTCTATGAGTTTCCTCTTCCTCAAGTTACCTCATTGCTCTAATTCCTTTTCTCTTATATCTTCAATTTCTCCATCACTAAAAACTTATTCAGATGATCCTCAGATTTGTCAGTACTTTCATATATTTGTTGTTGTGGGCATTTCCTCCAGTGATATAGATTGAAAGTTGCCCAAATCTTTTCATCACTCATGGCTCTTGTCCCTAACTTCCCATGAATCTTCCATACATGATCTATCCAACACAGTGGAGGCATTTCTCTATATCTTATGTTAATGTATGGGTTCCAATTCAGCACTTATGCAGTCTATTTATTACTCTTCACTCTTGCTACATGATTGGCCCACCTCTTTCTGATCAACCATTTGTTAGATAATAATAATAAATAGCTAACATCTATATATTGTTTCTTCTGTGCCAAGTATTGTGCTAAATGTTTTACACTTATTATCTTATTTTATTCTCATAACAACCCTAGAAAGTGGGTGTTATGAATACACCCCCCCCATTTTATAGATGAAAAAATTAAGGCAAGTCAGTAAGGTGACTTGACCAAGGTCATACAGCTAAAAAGTGTCTGTATTTGAACTCACTTCTTCCTGACTCTGGATCCCATGCTCTCTCTACTGCACAACTTAAAGAGTATTAAATTTATTACTTGTGCCAGGATAGTACCAGTAATAGAATGCAGCTTACTTACACTCAAAATTCATTTAGTTCTTCACTGTGCTTCGAATCACTCATAATTTTTATTCTTCAAATATTAGTATTCCATTATTCACTTCCACATAGAAGAGCTGAAAATATATTGCTATTAAAAAGAAAAAAATTAGGTTAGAGATGATTGAAAATACTATGCAGCAGTCTCCCAAGGGCAAATCAGCCAGCTATCTTCTTTGTATTCAGTTTGGGGAATTGATCATCCTCCATATGTACTGTGTGACCAACATATCCATTCAGCAGTGCAGCAAGTTTGGAAAATAGGCAATCTTAATTTGAATTTTTCTTTGGATTGTTAGGCACAGCTCTTTTTGGTGGCTATGGATCTCTTGCAGGTGAATCTGTACAATACTGTACATGTCTCTTCCAGAACAATGACGACAAAAACACTTCCTTTAATCTTGCCACACAACTAGCCTGCATTCCCATTTTTCTCCTATATTTCACTGATGAGTTTTCAGGAAAAAAAGTCTACACTCTCAGTTTCTACTTCTTCACCACCAACTTTCTCTTTAAATACAGAATCAAAGGTCTAGAAGGGAATTCAGAGACATCAAGTTTAAATACCTCATTTGCCAATGAAGAAACTGATACCCAAAGAATTGCTGGAGCCAGAATTCAATCCTATTTTTCCTGAGTCTAAGTCAGAATTCTTTGTATTTTGCTTCTACCCTTTGTTATTTCATTGGTTACCAATATCTTCCTTACTGATGAGTGCAATGGTCTGCTGTTCAGTTCTCATCCTTTTTGACTATATTTTCTTGTAGGATTTGTCACATACCTGAATTTCCGTTAGAAGAGTGAGGAAGGAGCATAATACTTCATCGCCATAAAATTATATTGTCTTGGGTCTCAATGTAAAGACATCTCTTAGTTTGTCATCTACCCTTTCAGGTGTGTGGGATGGAGGATATCCATTCCCTACTTTTTTAAAATTTAAATTTATTTATTTATTTTTTGCATCATAATACTCAGATATTTTAATTTATATACTAATATGTATTATTTCAATACTAACATGAAGAATTTAATATGAAATACTAGGATATAGTAATACTCCCCCCTTTCCTCATTTGACAAAAAAATAGGTAAATATAACTATGAAACTATTTCTTGCTTACTTCTATTTATCACTTCTTTCTCTGGAGGAGGATATATACATCGTTCTTCAAACAAAATAATTCTGTTGCTGGATAAATAATATTCTCTGGGTTCTGCTCATTTTATTTTTCCTAATTTCATGTAGGTCTTTCCATGTTAGAAGGACTTACAAGTGAATTTTGTGAAACATTTAAAGATCATCTAATTCCAATATTAAAAACAATTGGTAAAGGAGTCCTGCCAAACTCCTTTGATGAAATAAATATGGTGCAGATACCTAAAACATCCCCTACTTTTGATTCATATCGCTATAATTCTTAGTTCAAGTTTCATTAACTTTCCCCTTGAACTATTGCAGTAGTCTCCTAATTATTTTCCACATCTTCAATCTGATTCCTGATTTAGGATCTGAGAATACTCAAGGCAAAAGAGATCTCATTTTTAGGCATAGCCTCTGGGGTTTGCTCTCTTGTGGATATTTGACTTTGGATCTCAGAGAGATTTACAAACTCTATAGAATAGTCCTTTTTCACCCCAGGCTTTTTGACTCCCTAGTTGTTAATCACCAGATTACAACTGCCCTACCCTATTTCCTCCCAGAGAAAGAAGACATGAAGGCTTTTGGCTCTGTTCCCCTTCCTTCTTGGTAATCTCTGTGCTTACTCCAGTGATTTTTCATTCTAGTGGTTGTCCTTCTATGCCTCTGATTTTCTACCTCCTGCAATGGCTGCTCTTTATCTCTTTACTCTCTCTCAATAAGCCATTCCCTCAAAGTAAGAGGATGAAGACAAATCTTTGCATTCTCTCTCCATTACTTTGGCATTTCCATCCACTATCATGACTTAGGCTATAAGGAACATAGATATAGAGCTCAAAGTTCACATGAGGAAAATGAAGACAATGGAGTTAAGAACTAGCTCAAGGTTACATCAGTAACACATTTCAGATGTGGAATTTGAACCTACAGGCTCTGCACTAAATTATTCCTCTTCTGCACATTCCTCCTAAATCTCTATCTCCTTTCATAATGCCTCTGCTCATCTCTAGTCTCAGATTTCCACTTGTTCAATGGATATCTTTATCCAATTGTTCCATTAGTGATATAAAGTCAATAATCTCACACTAAAATCATCATCTTTCTCTTAAAACCTGCTTCCTGTCCTCTTGACTTCACTATTTTGTTCATGGTACCATTTTGTTAACCTCTTTGAAGTCATAGCGTTTTAGCTCTGATTTCTCTCTCTCTCTTCCTCTCTGGTAGCCTAATTCTCTTGGTTCAATAGCCACAGTACTGTACTGAGTGCTTTCATTACTACTATCACCACCATACGTCAGATTTTTATTATCTTTTTTATGCATGGTTGCAATAGATTTCTAATTTTCTCTCCACCTTAAATCTTTTCCCACTCAAATCTGTCCTATGGTCTCTGCCAGATTTGTTCTCCTAAGTTATATATATATATATATATATGGCATTGGACTTATAGTCAGACTTGAATGAAAATTCTGCTTTAGACACTTACTAGCTATATGATCTTCTGCAAGCCTCTTAATCTCTATTTGCAATCATCAGATTACAACTTCTTTACCCCAATGTAAATAATGTCAAGGACAGCTAGGTTGCACAGTGGATAAAGTGCCAGGGATGGAGTCAGAACGACAATTTCCTGAGTTCAAATCTGGCCTCAGACATTTACTAGCTGTGTGTCCCTAGGCAAGTCATTAACACCATTTGTCTTAATTTCTTCATCTGTAAAATGAGTTAGAGAAGGAAATGACACAAAACCCTCCAATATCTTTGCCAAGAAAATCACAAATGAGCTCATGGAGTAAGACAGGATTGAAAAACAACTGAAAAATATTGTAAATTTTACAATAATGTAAAATGTAAACATTTATTTGGATGTAATTTTCAGTGTTGTAAACCTTAAAATACTCCATAAATATTGATTTTTATTACTATTAAAAACCTTTAATGATTATTTTCTATTGCCTACTATAAGAAAAAGTCCAGATTCCATAGTCTGGTGTTTGAGATCTTTCACATTTTTATTCCAACTTATTCTAATATTACCTCACTATTCTTGTCATGTTCTCTATACTTCAGCCCAACTCTGAATGAATCCTCTTTCTTGAAAAAGTACTACATTTTCCTACCCTATGTTTTGTGTCCTTTTATAACTTAGATATCCTAGATGGCTCTCACCTCAATGATTGAAATCTTATTAATTTTTCAATGCCCAACTGGAATGTAACCATCTTTTTATGAAGTCTTTTCATATTCTTCCAGCCAGAAGTTCCTTCATTTGAAGTCTCTTAGGCCTTTGTACTTCTTTTACATACTTTTCATGTTCTATTTTATCTTTAATATTATTCTATTTATGAACACATAATCTTTGCTACTAGATTGAAAACTCCTTAAGAGTAGGGATTGTGAAGATTGGAGTTAGCTATCTCCTGATCTTTTATTGTGAAGATTAAATTGTAATCCCCTGATTGTAACAATGAAGGTTCTTAGCTCTTCCTTTATTGGGAAGATTGAATTGTAATCCACAATCTCTTTTTCGATTTTAATCCCCAAAAGGTGGTAACTCAGTTTTGGAAGTAGATCTACCCATTTTAACTACAAAAAGGTGTTAACTAACTACAAAAGGTAAACTAACCAAAAAAAATGGTGATAACTAACCACAAAAGATATACCTAACCACAAAAAGTTATGAACACCCATTTCATGCATTGAGTGGGAGGTCTGTGACCCACGTGTGAATGAGTGGGCAGTCCTGGAGAGGAGCATCTGCTGTGATTGGTAGATGTGAAATTTAGGGGAGGTGACACAAAAGAAAAAGGTCTTTAAATAGAGGAAACAAAGACGGAAGAGGACAGTCAGTCACCTGGGCTTGGAGTGAAGGATCACTGGAGGGAAGACAGACACTTGAGGAGATTCTGGAAGACAGACACTTGAACTTGGCTTTGGAACTGAACCCCTGGAGGAGCTCATGCAGGAGACCTCAGATTGCTTTCCTTTTAGATGGTCACTGTTGATGAGTGAAAGGCTGACTTAGTGACCCCACCTTTCTGGAGGTGTGAACATCCAAGAAAGACCCATCATCTTGAGACTCTTTTCCCTGATTAGGGCCTCAGAATTTCTACCTGGCTCAGAGGAAGCTGGAGTTTTCTCTCTCTCATTCCTCAATATGTTCCCTCTATTGTAAGTAAAACTACTATAAATTCCATTTTACTTCAGTAATTCATTTTGGGATTGAGTAATTAAATCTCTGGTGACCACCACCAATTGATATATTCAAGATCAACCACTCATAAAATAACAGGATCATAACAAAACCAACATATATTTTAAGTACCTTCTGTGCACAAGGTGCTAGAGTGACAGGTTAAAAAACATATGCATAGGTGGCAGCTAGGTGGCTCAGGGGATTGGAAGACAGCCCTAGAGACTGGAGTTCTTGGGTTCAAATTCGACCTCAGATATTTCATAGCTGTGTGACCCTGGGCAAGTCACTTAAGTCCTCTTGGCTAGCCCCCACCACTCTTTTGCCTCAGAATCAATATACATAATTGATTTCTAAGATGGAAGGTAAGGGTTTAAAAAACAAAACAAATAAATGCACAGCTTCTTCCCCCAAGCAGCTTACAGCCTAGTAGTGAGATAAATGCCCCAGAATAACTATCAGAAAAATCGCATACCATATTTCAGTGTGTATAAGAGGTTAAAGAAGTGTGATTTGAGAAAGTAGAAGAATTGAGAGAATGAAGAACAACTTCATGAAAGAGGTGGCAACTCAGCTGAGCCTTTAAATAAGATTTTTAACAGGGCAGAAAGTATTTCAGCTGGGGAGGCAGGTACAGAATAATTCTCAACTACTGTATTTCTATTAAAAATACAAGAAGAAAACAGAGACACTTAAAATGATTTAGGGGAGAAAAAAATAAGAAAAATATGAATAGACAACATCACAAGTGTTTTCCTCTTGAAAAATGGCAATAACTGAAACCAAAGGTTGATTTCATTAAATTATTTGAACACTTGTTTCAATCCTTCACTTCATTTGACATGTGTAGACTGAGCCTTAATGGATATAATTCTAATTCCTTAGAGCTCTCTTGAGGCTCCTGAGGATTTGAACATGGGCCAACACTTTGGCTTCCTTTGGATGTGTATCATCAGGACAGGGCTTTAGATCCCCACTTAGATAATTCTGTTATGTGTGAGCAATGTTAGCTTTGACTATTTTGTGCCTTCAATATCAAAAAAGGATACATACAATTTTTCCTTTGGGTACTATTCCTATCACCCATCAGAATATGTCTGTAGAAGAAGTAGTATGTGTAATAGAACAATAACCTAAGCTTGAAGGAGAAATGGAATTATGGGTGAGGCAAAGCCATTAAAAATACAAATATCTTACCCTATAGAGATGATGGTGCATTGAACATGCAAGTGATTTCACCAAATGAGGAATTGTCCTGATACTTTAGAACCATAGTCAAACTTGAAAGAAAAGCATAGAAACTGTCATCAAACCTGGCTGTTAGCCTTTTCTTCCAGAAGTTGATTCATATTACCAGGTATGCTAGAATGATTGACACTATTAATTATTTTAAAAGCATCATTTAAAGTAAAAATTTCCAGCCTTTTCATTTTCCTAAAGATTTAAGATCAGGAGTCATGGAGAGAGAGGAGAGTATTTATTAAAGAGTTTATTGAGAAAAGGATCATTAGCAGCATTTGACAGGAGTTGCAGTTGACTTCCTGGGTATTATAGCAGGGTAGGGAGAGAGGTCACCAACATTCTGATTTGCCTAGACATTCAAATTTTGTACTGTAGTCCTTTGAGGCTCCTTTACTCCTCTTGTTAGTATGAGACCAATTACTCCAATTTAAGTCTGTTTGAGAGCTCACCATTTGGGAAGGACCAAGAATTTTGGGCAAAAGGTTTTGACAGTGTTTGCTGGCACTTTAATTGACCCGATCTTTGGATCAATTGGCTGTCATGAGAATCCTGAAGCAATTGGAAGGTGGGTATTACTCATGAAGTTTATGTATATGTCCTCATCAGTCATCTAATGTAGATCATGGGTAGCCATGAATCTAAAAATTTTGTCTTTTTATCTCCATAGGAGACTTTTATTTCTGTGTAGAAGGTACTGTAATGTTGTTTAAGGTGTTCGCTTATAAATGAGAGATACTAGATGAACAATTTCTGTCTATCTCCCCTCCAAATACTGTTTACCAAGGAGAATAACTTTTTAGGTTAAAATTATTTTCTGGTCTCCATTATTTAAAGGAGAAAGTGTTCCCCAAGCTTACATTTGTGGGCTTGACCTCTTTCCAGGAAATAATATTTATCCAAAAGACTATCACTAATAATGAATAGCAAATAAAACCATTTATCTGAACCAATAGCAAACAGAAATCAGAAATGTTATACAGATTAAAATTTATTAGAAAATAAATAGTGGTTGGGCTTTTCCACTGGGGAGTGTTTGTTGCTTTGATCTAGAATAAGTTATTTCACCTCAACCAAGATTTTCCCTGATCACTGTTAAAGCCTTTTTTTTTTTTATCAAGCCCAAGATCCAATTTTTATCAATTGCCACCTCCTTCATGATGTTTTTTCTCCACTCTCTAAATTTTTCTATTCTTTCAAGTCATACTTTTTTACCTTTCCCACACTTAAACATGGCATATAATTTTTCTGATGATTATTCTGGGACATTTATCACTCTGCTTGAGGGCAGAAGCTGTATATGTATTCTTGTTGTTGTTGTTGTTCATTTACCAACAATGTTTAGGGTCAAACTCATAAAAATAAAATTGCATACAGATCCTAGGACAGAACATCTCAGAGTCAAACATTCTCTTTTTCTTCTTCTGTCCTGAGGATTGAGCCTCATTCCCTGATGAGGAGAGCTTAACAGAGACCACGAAAAGACCCAAGAGGTCAAGTGTTCCTCCCTTACTGGAAAATCTGTTCAAATGGTTTACTGGCTTTTGAAAAAAGGCAGCAGGAGGAAAATTAGGAATCAGGGACATGTTGAAGGTCTAGCTTCCCTTTTTTAGAACCACCTTCTCAAATCTATTCTTTTTCTCCATATAATATCTCTGGGAACACTTATATGGTTTTCTTAAGAAAGGAATAAAATTTTTCCTCTCCCAAGTTCTTGTGCTAACTCCACACTTCAAGAAATTACACAAAATCAAGTCAGTATTCCTTCCACCCATGAGAAAAGTTTTACGCAAATGCTCCATGCTTGAACCTAGGTAATACCAAGAATAATGAAATAATTACTACAGCAAAGATGTTACAGAATGTCAAAGCATAGGCTATTTAGTTCAATTGTCTCCTTTTATAAAAGAGGAACTGAGTGTCAAGAGAGGAAACATGACTTACTTGGGGTGACACAACTATTTAAGGAAAGAGAAGTAGAACCTGAATTCCTCAATTCCTAGTGTATTCTTTCCATTACAAGGACTATTAGATTTTTTTTTTTTACTACTATACATTTTTCATTTCTCCTCTCTTCTTTCTTTTTTTCTTTTCTTTTCTTTTTTAATTTTTATTTGGTCATTTCCAAACATTATTCATTGGAAACAAAGATCATTTTCTTTTCTTCCCTCCCCCTCCCCACCTCTCCCATAGCCCACGCGCAATTCCACTGGGTATCACATGTGCTCTTGATTCAAACCCATTTCCATGTTGTTGGTATTTGCATTAGGGTGTTCATTTAGAGTCTCTCCTCAGTCATATCCCCTCCACCCCTGTAGTCAAGCAGTAGCTTTTCATTGGTGTTTTTACTCCCACAGTTTATCTTCTGCTTGTGGATAGTGTTTTTTAGATCCCTGCAGATTGTTCAAAGATATTGCATTGACACTAATGGAGAAGTCCATCACCTTCGATTGTACCACAATGTATCAGTCTCTGTGTATAATGTTTTCCTGGTTCTGCTCCTTTCGCTCTGCATCACTTCCTGGAGGTTGTTCCAGTCTCCATGGAATTCCTCCACTTTATTATTCCTTTCAGCACAATAGTATTCCATCACCAACATATACCACAATTTGTTCAGCCATTCCCCAATTGAAGGGCATCCCCTCATTTTCCAGTTTTTGGCCACCACAAAGAGTGCAGCTATGAATATTTTTGTACAAGTCTTTTTCCTTATTATCTCTTTGAGGTATAAACCCAGCAGTGCTATGGCAGACAGTCTTTTAGTGCTCTTTGGGCATAGTTCCAAATTGCTCTCCAGAATGGTTGGATCAATTCACAACTCCTTCAGCAATGCATTAATGTCCCAACTTTGCCATATCACCCTCAAGCATTCATTAATTTCTGTTGCTGTAATGTTACCCAAGCTGCTAGGTGTGAGGTGATACCTCAGAGTTGTTTTGATTTGCATCTCTCTGATTATCAGAGATTTGGAACACTTTTTCATGTGCTTATTAATAGTTTTGATTTCTTTAACTGAAAATTGTCTATTCATGTCCCTTGCCCATTTCTCAATTGGAGAATGGCTTGATTTTTTGTACAATTGATTTATCTCCTTGTAAATTGGAGTAATTAGACCTTTGTCAGAGGTTTTTATTATGAAGATTGTTTCCCGGTTTGTTATTTCCCTTCTGATTTTGGTTACATTGGTTTTGTTTGTACAAAAACTTTTTAATTTGATGTAGTCAAAAGTATTTATTTTACATTTTGTGACTCTTTCTAAGTCTTGCTTGGCTTAAAAATCTTTCCCTTCCCAAAGGTCTGACAGGTATACTATTCTGTGTTCACCTAATTTACTTATAGTTTCCTTCTTTATGTTCAAGTCATTCACCCATTCTGAGTTTATCTTGGTGTAGGGTGTGAGGTGTTGATCCAAGCCTAATCTCTCCCATACGGTCTTCCAGTTTTCCCAGCGGTTTTTACCAAATACTGGATTTTTGTCCCAAAAGCTGGGATCTTTGGGCTTGTCATAGACTGTCTTGCTGAGGTCACTTACCCCAAGTCTATTCCACTGATCCTCCTTTCGGTCTCTTAGCCAGTACAAAATTATTTTGATCACCCCTGCTTTATAATATAATTTGAGATCTGGTACTGCAAGGCCACCTTCCTTTGTATTTCTTTTTCATTATTTCTCTGGATATCCTTGATCTTTTGTTCTTCTAAATGAATGTTTTTATTTTTTTTTTCTAATTCAGTAAAACGTTTTTTGGAAGTTCAATGGGTATGGCACTAAATAAGTAAATTAATTTGGGTAGGATGGTCATTTTTATTATGTTAGCTCGTCCTACCCATGAGCAGTTAATAGTTTTCCAATTGCTCAGATCTAGTTTTAGTTGGGTGGAAAGTTTTTTGTAGTTGTGTACATATAGTTCCTATGTTTGTCTCGGCAGATAGATTCCTAAGTATTTTTTATTGTCTAAGGCGATTTTGAATAGAATTTCTCCTTCTAATTCTTCCTTCTGAGTTGTGTTGGAGATATATAGAAATGATGATGATTTATGTGGATTTATTTGGTATCCTCCAACTTTGCTAAAGTTGTTGATTAGTTCAACTAGCTTTTTAGTTGATTCTCTAGGATTCTTTAAGTAGACCATCATATCAATCACAAAGAGTGATAGCTTGGTCTCCTCATTGCCAGTTTTAATACCTTCAATTTCTTTTTCTTCTCTAATTGCTACTACTAGTATTTCTAGTACAATGTTAAACAATAGAGGTGATAATAGGCATCGTTATTTCACTCCTGATCTTATTGGGAATGCATCTAGTTTATCCCCATTGTAGATGATGTTGGCTGATGGTTTTAGATAGATACTGTTTATTATTTTTAAGAAAGACCCTTCTATTCCTATACTTTCTAGCATTTTCAATGAGAATGAGTGTTGTATTTTGTCAAAGACTCTTTATGCATATATTGCGATCATCATGTGATTTTTTTGTCAGTTTGCTTGTTAATATGGTCAATTATATGGATGGTTTTCCTAATATTGAACCATCCTTGCATTCTTGTTATAAATCCTACCTGATCATAGTGAAAAACCCTCGTGATCACTTGCTGGAGTCTTCTTGCTAGTATCCTATTTAAGATTTTTACATCTATATTCATTAGGGAGATTGGTCTGCAGTTTTCTTTCTCCATTTTTGACCTGACTGGCTTTGGAATCTGTACTATATTTGTGTCATAAAAGGAATTTGGTAGAACTCCCTCTTTGCTTATTTTGTCAAATAGTTTCTATAGTATTGGTATTAGCTGTTCTTTGAATGTTTGATAGAATTCACTTGTGAATCCATCTGGCCCTGGGGATTTTTTCTTAGGGAGTTCTTTGATGGCCTGTTAGATTTCTTTTTGTGATATGGGATTATTTAAGAATTCTATTTCTTCTTCTATTAATCTAGGCAAAATAATTTTTTGTAAATGTTCATCCATATCACCTAGATTGGCATATTTATGCCATATAATTGGGAAAAATCGTTTTTAATGATTGTTTTAGTTTTCTCTTCATTGGAGGTGAGATCTCCCTTTCCATCCATGATACTATTAATTTTGTTTTCTTCTTTCCTCTTTTTTACTAGTTTGACCAATATTTTGTCTATTTTGTTTGTTTTTTTCAAATTACCAACTTCTAGTCTTATTTATTAGTTCAATAGTTCTATCACTTTCAACTTTATTAATTTCTCCCTTAATTTTTAGGATGTCTAATGTGGTTTTCTTCTGGGGTTTTAATTTGTTCGCTTTCAAGTTTTTTGATTTGCATGTCCAATTCATTGACCTCTGCTATCCCTAATTTGTTAATATATGAACTCAAGGATAGAAAATTTCCCCTGAGTACTGCTTTGGCTGAATCCCATAGAGTTTGAAAGAATGTCTCATCATTGTCATTTTCTTCAATGAAATTATTAATTGTTTCTATGACTTGTTCTCTAATTAGCCGATTTTGGAGAATCATATTATTTAATTTCCAATTAATTTTTGATTTGGCTCTCTATGTACCCTTACTGATCATTATTTTTATTGCCTCGTGATCTGAGAAGGTTGCATTCATTATTTCTGCTTTTCTGCATTTGTATGCCATGTTTCTATGAACTAGTATATGGTCAATCCTTGTGAATGAACCATGTGCTGCTGAAAAGAAGGTGTATTCCTTTTTGTCCCTATTTATTTTTTTCCATATATCTATTAACTCTAATTTTTCTAAGATTTCATTCACATCTTCTACTTCTTTCTGGTTTATTTTTTTATTTGAATTATCTAAATGTGGTAGTGGTAGGTTCAGGTCTCCATAAAATATATAAATTATAGCTAAAGATGCTATACTATTTGGTGCATACATGTTGATTAGTGTTATTTCCTCATTATCTATTCTCCCTTTTATCAGGATGTATTTACCTTCCCTATCCCTTTTAATCAGGTCTATTTTTACTTTGGCTTTGTCTGATATCATGATTGCAACTCCTGCCTTCTTTCTATCAGTTGAGGCCCAATAGGTCTTGCTCCAACCTTTAATTCTGAGCTTGTGAGTATCTATCCGCTTCAAGTATGTTTCTTGTACACAACATATGGTAGGATTCTGGATTCTAATCCACTCTCCTATTACTCTACATTTTATGGGTGAGTTCATCCCATTCACGTTGAAAGTTATGATTGTCACTTTTGAATTCCCTAGCATTTTGATATCTTCTCCTAGTTCTTTCCTTTTGTGTTTTGCTATATCCTTTTAACCCAGTGGTTTACTTTTAGTCCATCTCCCTATTCCCCTCCCTTAATATGCTTCCCTTTCTGGCCCCTCCCTTTTTGTTCCCTTCTTGGTTTTTTAGGGTCTTTTAAGTTCCCTCCCCCCTCTCCTTCCCTCCCTTTTTTGCACTACCCCCCTTAGTTTTCTCTTCTTCCTTACCCTGTAGGATAAGATAGACTTCAAGATCCCAATGGATCTAGATGTTCTTCCCTCTCAGAATTGATTTCCCTGAGAGTAATGATCAAGTATTACCTATTAGCACTCTCTTCCTCTCCCTCTTATAATAGTATTCTTCCCCTCCCCTTCCCATGTGTATCTTTGTGTGAGAAACATTATTCTATTTTTTTTATTTTTTCAGGTATCTCTTGGTACCATCATTGATTCCCGCCTACCCTTTTTCTTTTTCTTTTTTTTTGCATATAATTTTATAGCCCTTAATGCCCCAATCTTTTTCTGTGAATGATTCTTCTATTTTCTATAATAATGAAAACATTTTTGAGAGTTCCAAATAACATTTTCACCATATATTAATATATATATACATATATGTTTATATATATATGTATATATATATACATATATATATATATGTATATATATATACATATATATATAATTTGATCTAATTGTAGCCCTTAAAGAAGAGAGTTTGAATAAAATTTTTTTCTCCTTTTCCCTTTCTTTCATATTTACCTTTTCATGTTTCTCTTGATCTTTGTGTTTGGGTGTCAGACTTTCCATTTAGTTCTGGTTTTTTCTTTACAAATACTTGGAAATCTTTTATTTTGTTGAATGCCCATTCTTTCCCCTGGAAGTATATAGTCAGTTTTGATGGATAGGTGATTCTTGGTTGAAGACCCAATTCTCTTGCCTTTCTGAATATCATGTTCCAGGCCTTGTGGTCCTTTGGTGTGGAAGCTACCAGGTCTTGTGTGATACTGATTGGTGCTCCTTAGTATCTGAATTTCCTCTTTTTGGCTTCTTGTAGAATTTTCTACTTAGCTTAAAAGCTCTGGAATTTGGCAATTACATTTCTGTATTTTTTTGGGGGGGGATTTAGTGTAGAGAGTGTTCTGTGAACTCTTTAAATGTCTATTTTGCCCCCTTGTTCAAGAACTTCAGGGCAGTTTTCTTTGATGATCTCTTATAGTATGGTGTCAGGGTTTCTTTTTATTTCTGTCTTTTCAGGTAGGCCAATGGTTCTCAAATTGTCTCTCCTTCCTCTGTTTTCCTGATCTTTCACCTTGTTAGTGAGATATTTTATGTTTTCTTCTATTTTGTCATTCTTTTGACTTTGCTTTATTAATTCTTGCTGTTTTGCAATATCATTGGTTTCCAGTTGCTCAATTCTGGTCCTTAAGGCCTAATTTTCTATTATAATCACTTGGTTTTCTGCTTTAATCTTTTGGCATTCAGCTATGATTTCTTCATTTTTTTTGAACCATTTCCCATTTCTTTTGCCAGAAGCCTTCCATATTTTTTATAAGCTCCAATTGAAATTCTTCCATGGCTTGTGGACAATTTCCTTTTTTTTTTAGAAGGTTTTGCCTTTGTTTGAATTTCATCCAGTATTTCCTCTATAGCCTGGGTTTTTCCTCCGTAAAAATTCTCAAGGGTCACTGTCTTTTTTTTTTTTAATAAGGAATTTGAGGCTTCTGTGCACAATTAGCCATCTCCATGCATGTTTTTCCTTCCCTTTTTAGTCAGAAATCTGAGTGAGCTGGGCAGGTTCTTTGTGTATGGAGTTAAGGAACAAGGATTTTGCCTGAGGCAAGCTCTTGAATCTCCGCAGTCCTTTGAGGTCTTCTCTCTGCTATCTTCCCAGGGGCATCCAAGGTCTGAGTTCCCCTGCCTGCCTGGGTTTCTGGTCTGGCTGGTTTCAGGTGTAGGTCCCCTGCAGTCCTAGTCAGCTCCCAAGGACCTAGAAATGCCCCTTGCTCACTCTAGAGGTACTCCTTGCTCACTCGCTGGTTCTAGTGGGCACGCTGGCTCTGAGCACCTAAGGTCTGTGCTCCCTCATGCGTGCTGGGATTTCCTGTCTAGCTGCTTTCAGGGGTAGGTCCCTGGCAGTCCTAGTCAGCTCCCAAGGACATAGAGGTGTCCGTTGCTCACTCTAGAGGTGCCCCTCGCTCTGACTCTGGTTCTGGCATGTGCTGGCTCTGGCTCTGGCTCCATAGGTGGGTTAGGGGAGGGTGGATTGGTTCACATTTGTGTGGAAGCTTTTCCACCCTCTTATAGTTTGGAAATGTCCCAACCCCACGTACCTCCAATGCTGCACCCTACTGTACAGTTCCTCTGTTCCTCTGAAAATGATTTTTAAGATCTTTTGAGGTGGTCTTTGTCAGTGTGTGCTGAGGAGAGGAAGTGTCCCACATCTAGACTGCCACCATGCCTACCCAGAAGTCCCAAGTAATTCTTTAAGAGGTTTGGAATTGTGTAAGTGTGGCAGTGGTGCCATGTGTCTCTTACTTCTCTGCTGCCTTGGAATAGAGAACATTTGAGGACAATTGTCTCATTTCTTTAAACTTCACCATTAATTAATATCAGAGACCAAAAAAGAAAAAAACCCACAATTAAACCCAAACCAATGTTATAAGCACATCTTGGAATCCTGCACAATATGTCAATTCATTTTATCTAAGTTGCAAATAGAGCCATCTAATGTTCCATAATAAGCTAATATGTACCTTAGAGCAGAAGGACTAACCCAACAACTAGGAGTTTCTGGGCATTTCTCATTATGCTGCTTCACAATAGAAAATACAATCTACTTGTTATAATTAGTTACAGTCTTGAGAAATTTATACAGTGACTGTGTAAGCAATTAACTAATTGGGAGTACATCCATAATTTATGATGTCAGTCAATTTCATCTAATCATAACCTGAGTGGGTTATATGGGTACTTCTTGCAGTGATATAAGGATCATAGATTTAGAGTTGAAAGGAATCTTAGAGTTGAATCTCTTCATTTTATGGATGAGGAAATGGAGGGAGAGAAAAGGTGAGTGCCTTGCTTTGGTTTACATAGCTATTAAGGGTTTGCAATGGAATCTGAACCCATATCTTCCTTTTTTCCTTGTCTAGTCCTCTCTTCTCATCCTGTGTGATTCCTTTTGCAAAAAATATTTTATTTTTCCAATTACATGTAATAACAATTTTCAACATAGGTTTTCTGAACTTATAAGATCCAAATTTTCTCCATCTTGCTTCCCTGCCTCCTCCATGAGATGGTAAGTAATTTGATCTGAGTTATATATGTATTATCATTCAAAACATACTTCTATATTGTTCATCATTGTAAGAGAATACTCATATAGACCACAAACCCCAAAATAAAAACACAAATAAACTAAAGTGAAAAATAGTATGTTTTGATCTGAATTCTGACCCTAGTTCCAACAAACATTCTAGGAATCTTCTTCTAGATCTCTTGATGTTTCATAGATATGAAGCTATGATAAAGATTCCAATGTATCTAGTTGTGAAAGTCTGTATATTCTATATTACTAAATATGTATTATTGAATATTTAACCTAGATTGTAGTAAAATATTTTATCCATGAACTGTGTTCCTAGCACACTGGGTTGACTTATTGTGACAGGTTACTGGGAAGATATAGGCATGAGTCACAACAAATGTGCTGGATTGAGATCTTCCTCATTGGAAGGAGTACCCACATCAATGAGGTCATAAATCTATAGGGATATCGACATATAAAATAAAGCTGTAACATGATTTTGGTTACCTGGAGGCAGAACATATTGGCTGATAAAGTGAACAGTGAGTGATCACCTTATTGTTGGCAGTCTTTAACCCTTTAATCATCTTATACCACAAAGTCATTAGTCTAAATAAACAACACATGATACTTTTATTATGTTAGTGTCAATCAGTGCTTCAGTCCTTTTTTTTCTGTTTCTGTTTCTTTCTTCCTCTATTTCTCTTCCTTCCTTCCCTCCCTCTCTCCTTCCCTTCTTCCTTCCTTCCTTCCTTCCTTCCTTCCTTCCTTCCTTCCTTCCTTCCTTCCTTCCTTCCTTCCTTCCTTCCTTCCTTCCTTCCTTCCTTCCTTCCTTCCTTCCTTCCTTCCTTCCTTCCTTCCTTCCTTCCTTCCTTCCTTCCTTCCTTCCTTCCTTCCTTCCTTCCTCCCTCCCTCCCTTCCTCCCTCCCTCCCTCCCTCCCTCCCTCCCTCCCTCCCTCCCTCCCTCCCTCCCTTCCTTCCTTCCTTCCTTCCTTCCTTCCTTCCTTCCTTCCTTCCTTCCTTCCTTCCTTCCTTCCTTCCTTCCTTCCTTCCTTCCTTCCTTCCTTCCTTCCTTCCTTCCTTCCTTCCTTCCTTTTCTTTTCTTCCATGACAGAAAACATTGATCATTACATTTGCCAATTTGTTGAAGTTCTGGTCATCTCAATCAGGTCATTTGAAATCATCAAGGACAGTAATATTATCTACCATCTCTGCATTCTGTGCACCAAACCACCATTGGTCATTTTTGTTCTGTCTTTTCACTTCAAAAGATCTCCCTGGCAGAAAAAAAAAGGCCTGAGCAAATATGCCTTTTCTCTGAAATAGTTTTCTTAATCTCATTCTCCCTACTTTGTTCCTCTTTTTTCCCTCCAAACTACTTAACCCCCCCTTTTTTTGTTATTCTGAGCCTTCCTTAACTTGTTCTGAACTTTTCCCTTTGCAAAATACTCCTACACTTGTTAGTCACACTAAAATAAATGAATGAATGAATGAATGAATGAATCCTCTATGACCTTGCCTCAAAATTCAATTTGTATCTTTTAAAATTCAAATTGTTGGAGAGTTCCTTGTGTAGTGATCTCTTTGAAGAGTCCCTACCCCTTTCCTTCCTCATCTAAAATGTTTCTATTTATAGTCAGAACTTTCTACTGGAGAGTTTCATTTAGGAATCCTATCTCTCCTTTATTAGAACGCATTTAAAATCTATTCTCTGCAAATCTTGGGAATATATTACACCATATCAAGTTTTCTTCTCTTTCTTTATGAAATGCCTTAAAGGTGAAATGGTCAGTTTCTCTTAAGATTTCCTTCATTTCCATCCTCAGGAACCAATTCCTTCCTATTCATGAGAATCAGCTCCAGAAATAAAGTGTATACAGCAAGTACAAGCATTTTAAGTGCTTATTATATGCTAGACACTGCTAAACCATGGAAATAACAAAAAAAAAAAGGAAAAATAAAATAACATCTCCCCTCCCCCAAAAAACCAATTTCAAGAACAACAGTCTTGCAAATAGAACATCCTATTATAAGATACTTGCTCCTTAGAAGAAAAGCTATGGCAAATCTGGCCAGCATACTAAAAAGGAAAGAAATTACCATACCAAAAAGACTCTGTCTAGTCAAAATTATGTGGTTTTTTTTTTTTTCTAGTAGCAATGTAGGACTGTGAGAGTTGGATTATAAGGAAAGCTGAGTATACAGAGTCAACATTTGAATTATGAGACTGGAGAAGATTTTTGAGAATCCCTTGGATAGCAAGCCAATACTTAAAGAAATTAATTCAGATTATTCATTGGAAGTTCAAACACTGAAACCTAAATTTAAATACTTTGACCAAATCACAAGAAGACAGGCTCATTGGAGAAGACTTCAATGTCAGCAAAGACTAGAGGCAAAAGCAGAAGGAGACATCAGCGGATGAAATAGTGTCATGGAAGCAACAAACATGAGCTACAGCAGATTGTGGAGATAGTAGAGCATAGAAGGACTTGGTGTGCTATGGTCCATGGGGTCACAAAGAGTCAGGCATGACAGAACAACAACAACAATCAGTGGTTCCTCTACCTTTTGAAGGATGAAAGTATCATTGAGGCAAGTTATGAATTCCTACATTCCTTCAAGGCTCAGTTCAAGCAATATCTACATGAAACCCAGTTCCTCTAATGTCTTCTCCACCCAAATTCCCTTATTTCTTATACGTGTATGTATATATATATATATATATATATATATATATATATATATATATATATATATATATATATTTCATCTTTTTGAGACAGACAAGGTCTGATATATATCAGACCTTGTCTGTCTCAAAAGAATGAAAACTCTCTAAAGGCAAGAACTGTATCACTTGTCTTTCTATTTCTAGGATCTAACTTACTTGGTACATAGTAAGTGCTTAATAATTGTAGTGCAATGAATTGAAAAATGGCAATTGATTTACTTAACAGTCTGATTTATCTGATTGATATCCACTAGTAAATATATATTTAATGCCTATTATGTTCATAGAATTTTACTAAGGCTTATGTCAACTGAACTGGGCCTCATGAATTTTAGAGCATTCTTTTCCCTGACCTATTGATGTTGTAATAGATAGATATTGTATATAGATAGCTAAGGCTACCTGTAGAGAATAGGAAAAACCCTATCCCTTTTACCTTACCCTCCATCCTTGTCCTGTCTTCTCCAAATAAACCCTTACTTGAGAAAAGAAGAGAAAAGAGTATTTTTCTATAAAGCATCATAATTCACCCTGAGTGAATTGAAGGAGAAAGAAGGGGGAGGGGAAGCTGAAAGGTTTCTGAAGAGGGGAAGAAGGGAGGCTGGAAGAGGGAGGAAAATAAGAGGAGGGTAAGCAAAAGTTGATCCATTAGTCATATAGGATATCAATCAATACACCCTCAGAAATATCTATCTATTACAATGTATCAGTTTGGGGGCTACTTCAGCAAGATCCACGTCATTGACAAGATTGTCTTCTTGAGTGATCTAATTCAGTCATCTTACAACAGAAATTGAATAAACAATGACATTTCAGTGGAGTCAATACATACAGCACACCGTCAAGATCCTTATTTCTTTTAACCTCAATTTATTATAGACTTGAAGCCTCCAAGAGTCAGAAAGGCTTCCAAAGGTCACTGAGTTCATTCTACTTCTAATCCCTGTAGGATCAAGCCTTGCTGGAATGTCATATCATTTTTTCTATTCAGCAACAAAAGACCCAAAAGATACTTGAATAATCCTATGTGGCTGCCTGACTAGGTATGTATGATCTCTGATACTAGAAAATAACAAAACCCACTTTTTTATGCAGCATTTTTTATAGTACAGGTCAGGTAAAAGGATCATAGGGCTTAATGCTGGAAGACATCTTAAAATAATCTAACTCAATTCCATTCATTTCAAAGCCAAAGAGCTTAAGTCATTTCTTAATTTGACACAGAGAGTAAGAAGCCAAGACAAGTTCTCTTAATTCAAAATGTAGTTCTCTTTCCCTTACAAGAGAAACAGGAGTAAAGGTTTGTTAAAGATTCATGACCTGAAGTTAATTTTCCCTGCAGCCTGTTTATTTATTTAACTTGGCCCAGTGAATACAGGCGAGTGGCTAATGTCATTGCTGGCATGAGAGAGTCAGGACTCCAATTATGTGTAAGAAGGAAATCATTATTGAAGATATATTTGGAAGCCCAGTCTAAATTGCATAGTGATCTTCCTTCTGGACCCTTCTGGGTTCAGTGTTTAGGCTAAAGAAATACTCTCTAAATAATTTGTGCCACTCTCTGAAAGGAGATTAGTTTATACTAGTGAAGGCACCCTTGATGAAGATGTGGCTGCCCTGATTTGTGCTTTAGATTTATAGCAGAAGCTCATATCCTGGGTGCCAGGATGCATTTACCGAAGTAGATATTGCAATTCAATTGAGCTCCAGAGCTGTGCCTTTCCTCTTACATCTCTTGTAGTTCAAAGACGTGGGCATCATGTTTTTTTTAAAAGGCACAGTTATGCTGGATCTTATTAATTAGAATGTTTGATGCAAAAACTGGATCTGCTCCCTGACAGCTTTCTTCTCATCACTCCCATCTATTTCCCCTGGCTCATCCATCTCCCTTGTCAGCAGCCTTTATTCCCCTGTAACTAGATTTGAAATGCTGTCCCACACATCCCCCATTACAATTTGTAGGTTTGACACTTGGGGAGGCAACACTTCCTCCTTTCTATTTAACTGACAAAAAGGTCAGAGAAGGATGCTTGCGATGGCATTTGGTGGGGAAGGAGACTGGCAGCTTCTGGAAATAGTATGGTCAGCAATACTGACCACACTCATGTTTAGTGGGCAGGCTAATACATTTTTTTCTTTGTAGTGAGATACAATCTCCATTCTTTACAGCTCATTGTTGAAAGAACTTCATCAGACCTTTTTAGAGCACCTGGGATTTGATCACTGTGTTCCATTCGCTTCCTAGCTCTAAAATACTTCACATTGATGAAGATTTTAAAAGGAAGTTTCCATTTCAATTTAAACTCCAGTAGGTACCTATCTTGTGAATTCTGGAGCAATAAAGCCCCTCAAAAATCCCTGCCCCCAAGAAGTTTTCATTCTTTTCTGAGGGGTAGAGTTGGGAGTTACCGTATACAGGAAGGAAATGTTAAATGTCTACAAAACTTTCATAGTAATTTCCAGAGGGAAAGGAATAAGAACTGGGGGGATTAGGAAAGACTTAAATAATTTATCATTCAACAAGTATTTATTAACCCTACCATATGATGTAGGAGGTGGCACCTGAATTATGCTTTGAAGAAAGCTCAGGATTCCACCAGATGGAGGTCAGACAGGAGAGGGGAAATGTCTACAAAGGCCAGTCGGGTGAGGCAGAAATTATTTTACCCAAGGGTTCCAAGTTAGGCCAAGATTGAAAAGTCAAGAATCTAGATTCTAGATATTCTCCATTCAGTTCAATGCATACAGCACTTATCAGTCACCTATTAGGGCTATGCATAGGTCTAGATCCTGGGTTTACAGAAAAATCTATAAAATAGTTTTTACTTTCAAAGGGTTTACATTCAACTTTTTTTTTTTTGGTAGGCTGAGAAGAAAGTGAGGTTGGGAGAGTGGACCAAAAAATACAAATAAGAGAGTTGCTAGGTGGCTGAGTGAATTAAGAGCCAAGCCTAGAAGCAGAAAATCTTGGGTTCAAATTTGGCCTCTGCTATTTCCTTGCTGTGTGACCTTGGGCAAATCACTTAACCCCCATTGTCTAGGTCTTACAGCTTTTCAGCCTTGGAACCAAAACACAGTAAGGGTTTTAAAAAAATCAAATAAGTCTATGGGAAGGGTGGGGGAGGGAGGGAGGGAGGGAAAGAATGATTCTTGTAACCAAGGAATAATGTTCTTAATTGACTAAATTAAAAAAAAATAAGGAGAAAAAAATCAAATAAGTAAAAACAATATATTGTATACATTAAATAATCTCAAGCAGAATTAGAGAATTGACGCTAAGAGAGTTAGGGAAGATCTCTTATAAAATTGTTTTTTTATACTAATTTTTATTTTTTACCAGGTAATATGCCAGTACTGTATTGTGTTATCTTCTTAGCCCTTAGACACCTCATTTTGTCACCATTAGACATGAGAAAATTTTAAAAGGATATTTTAAATTCATTTCAAAATCTTTTAGGAACCTACCATGTGAATGCTGGAGCAATCCCCCCCCCCCCCACCTTTCAGACATTTTGCAATCCATGTTATCTCTCCCTTCCATCCCTTCCACCCTCCCCAAGACAGAAGGTAATATGATAGAGGTAGTACATGTGTTATCATTCAAAACATATTTCCATGTTCATCATGTTGTGAAAGAAGACATCCGTTGCTTCCACTAAGAAAAATTCATGGTGTAAATGAAGTGAAGAACGGAACGCATCAATCTGCGTCCAGACTCGTCGGTTCCTTCTCTAGTGATAGAAAGCTCTTCTAGAAAACTGTACTGGAGCTGAGCCTTGAAGGTCTCTAAGAGGAAGAGATGAGGACAGAGCTTTCCAGACTTGGAGAATAGCATGTGACAAAACTTGGAGGTATGAAATAAAACATCCTGAGTGAAGAATAACAAATAGTCCAGTGTTATTGAATCACAGAATTATTGAGAGAGATCAGTGTAGACCAGTGTGAAACCTGTTGGCTAGAGGGACAAGAAATATTTAGCAGTGTATATCTCCCAAAGCACGCATACTTGCATGCATACATACATCCACATACACACACACACTCAAATCTGTTTAAGTAGATTTATGACCATATCAATACAGGGAGAATGGAAGCTCCTTGAGGGAAGGGACTATTTTTTGTATTTTTTTTTTGTGGCATTGCCAGGGCTTAGCACAGTGTGTGGTATATGGTAGGCACTTACTAAATGTTTATTGATTCACTGATTATTCCCTCCAGTGACACAAGTCTTGTGATGCTTGCCTATCTCACACCACATTACTTTCTTTCTATAAATTCATCATATTGGTTTTACTCAACAAGCTATGATCTTCCTCATTTTTTTCCTGGTATCATGTAGATATTAGTGGACCACACAGGCTGTCCACTAGCTCTGCCATTCTCTCTTCCTGGGAGTTTGCTTTATTTGTCTTTTTATCTTTCTTTATACTTTATATTTTCCTTTTTTCTTGGATGACATCTTTTACACTACTGCTCCTTGGTAATGGCTTGTTTATAATGCACTGAAGCCTGTTTACACCCAGCTTGTTCCTCTACATTGCCCTGTGGGTGATCCTCAAATTTGATTCTTCAGTAAATTTAATGTTCCATGACTCACAACCCTCTAACAACACTTGAAAAGCATTGGTATTAAACAGTGGCCTTTGTTTTATAGAGAAGATTGAGATCTTTAAAAGTATTTTGCAGTTTCCTAGTGACAGTCTAGTCTACTCCCTTATTCCTGCCCAGATTCATGGGTATTGTAGTAAGAGATACTAATGGAGTACGTTGCTTTTCCATGGCTTTTCGGACAGAATTCTGATTAGAATAATTGCTAGGTCAGGTTTCTAAGGATTATTTATACTGACCGCTGTTGATTAATCTCTGTGTTAAGGAAAACTGGAACTTTCTAAGTGACTATTTAGCTATCAGTCCTAATCAAAGACAGAGCAATATCCGAATCTGTAGAATGGGTTAGCTTTAAGAGTCAGTCAGACAGGCAATAAAACGTTTATTAAATGTTTATTATGTGCTAACTATGTAGCGCTATATGTAGCAATGTGCTAACCACTGGAAATGAAAAGAAAGGGAAAAATTAATCCTTGCTTTCAAGGATCTCAGACTCTAGTAGAGAGACAACATATAAATAACTCAATACATACAAGTAATGCTCAGAGTAGATGGAAATTAATCTCAGGGGAGGTGACTAGTTGAGTCAGAATGGCAGGACGTGGGATTCAAGATGAATCTTGAAGGAAGCCAGAAAAGCTGAGGAGAAAAGGTGAAGATGGAGAAAATCTTAGGCAGAGAAAACTGAATGTAAATACAGTCAGGAGATGGCAAGTCCTGGGTGAGGAATATCCAGTAAAACAATGTAGCTCTATCCTATAGTGTATCAATCATAAAGTGTTTCATAGGATGTATGAAAGAGAACAGAACACTGTAAATGGAGAAATGGGATGAGTTGTAAAGAGCTTTAAGTGGCAAATAGACAACTTATACTTAACCCTGGGGGTAGTAGGGAGCCATTAGAGTTTATTGAATGAGGGAACTGAGGGGAGGCTGCATGGTCAGATTTAAGCTCTGGAAAAATAAATGTAGCAGCAGAGTGGACGGTACCTTGAGGTACAAGGACTTGAAACAGGGAGATTAGCTAGAAATGTATTACATTTGTCCTGATGAGAGATGATGAGGGCTATGTGAGGAGAGAGAAGGATATGCATGAGAGAAGGGTTGTGAAGGTAGAAATAACAGAATAAAACATTTAGGAGAAGTGAAAGTGAGGAGTTGAGGAAGACACCAGCTCTCCTAAGGAATAGCAGGGAGAAGAGTGTTGCTTTCTATAGTAATAAGAGAAATTGGGAAGGTTTGGGGGAAAGACAAAGAAATGTGCTTTGGGTATATTGAGTTTGTAGGCATCCAGTTTGAAAGGTCCAAAAGAAAGTTGATGGATGCAGGAATGTTGCTCAGACAAGAGACTGGGGCTAGATTTATAGATATAGAAACAATTTGCATAGAGATGACACCAGCCATAGGAGCTTGTGTAACCAGTATATGAGACAGAGAGGATAAAAGAAGCAGGCTCAGGGCAGACCTTTGGGTCATACCTTCAATTAGTGTGCATGGTATGGATGAAGGTTTGGCAAAGGAGAATGAGTGATCAAACCAGGAGGAAGAAAAGCAGAAGAGAAGAGCGTCATGAAAATTTCTTCAGAGAGGCCAAGTAGGGTGAGGGTTGAGAAAAAGCCGTTAGGTTTGGCAACAAAGACTTTGTTGGCAACTTTGGAAACAGCAGTTTTACTTGGAAGTTGACATCACAAGTCACATTGCAGGAGTTTCTGCTGACAGTGAGATGAGAAGAAATGGAAGTATTTGTGCTACATAAAATAACACGAACGACTACCTCTAGGAATTGATCTGAGAAGAGGAGAGAGCTAAATGGATGGTTAACAGGCAAAGTCAGATTGTGTTTATTATTGTTATTGTTTTTGTGGGGATGGAGGGGAAGCCTCAGCCAGAAAGCTGTAATGTAGGCAGGTACCAGAAGTATCATGTCACCCTAGAAACCAACATTTATAAGTAACCAGGGATTAGAAAACAGAAGTGGAATTCGGTGTACGGCTCAAAAGAAGAATCAGCCTCAGGATGAAAAACAAAACTTGATCCATCTATCAAAAAGCATTTATGAAACTCTCTCCATTTGCCTGGCATTGCACTAAATGTTGAGGATACAAAGATAAAAATCAAATGGTTCTTGTCCTGAAGGAACTTATATTCTATAGGACAAGACACAATATGCATGTCCTCCCTGGGGAAAGACAAATAAAAAGATGTTTCTGTATTTAAGCTCGAAGGTTTGATGTTGAAATAATAAGAGGTTGGAATTCCAGGATTTCCTCAATGCTCTTCACTCCATATGGGTATATATTTTTATATGAATTGGGTGGAGCCAGCCCAGTTCTTAAGCTCCCTAGAAATTCACAGCAGCTAGAAAACTTCAAACACCACTATCCATGTCTCTCTTTTTTTCTCTCTCCATCTCTTTCTTCTCCCTCTTCCTTTGTCTCTCTCTTTTGTTCTTCCCCCTTTCTCTTAAACATTTACCTTCTTTTTTTAGAATCTATATGAAGTATCAATTCTAAGGCAGGAGAGTCTTAAGGGTTAGGCAATTGTGGTTAAGGGACTTGCCTGGGGTCACATAGGAAGTATTTGAAGCTGGATTTGGACCCAGATCCTCCCTATTCCAGTCCTGGCACTCCCTTCTATCCTACCTTCTTCCCCTCACATTACTTTTGATAGCACCAAAGACAACATAAACAATAATAACCAACATTTGACTATGTACTTTAAGGTTTTGCAAAGCATTTTATATATGTTATCTCATTTGATCCTCATAATAACCCTTTGACACTAAGGCACACTAATTATCTCTGTTTTACAGATGAAGAAACTAAGGCAGACAATCATTAATTAACTTAAAAATCACAAAGTTATAAGGTACACAAGGTAGGATTTGAACTCTGGCCTTATGATTTCCAAATCTAATACCCTATCTGCTGGGCCATGTTACAAGGGAATCACTTTAAAAGACTGATATATATTAATTTAAGGTCGCCAAGGAATTCAGCTATGTAATTCCTAAATGAAAACTCAAGTCAGCAGTCAAACTTTTATGGAGTTTAATTACAATAGGAGGAAGAAAGGAATTCGAGATAGAGAGAGAGAAAAAAGGAGAGAAGGGAATAGGGCTTAAATACCCCTTCTGTTTAGGCTGGGCCAAAGGCCCAAGCCCTTAGATAGCTGGGGCAATGAAAGGAGATCAGTCCCTATTACTCACGTGACCAAAAATGGAGAAACAGTCTCAGAGGCCCCCGCCTTCAGCTTCCTTCAGAGCAAGCTTCTCAGAGCACACCGCAACCACTCCGGCCAACTCCTCAACCACCTCGAGTCTTCAGACCCCCCTGATCTTTAAGGAAACCATCCAAGTTGCCTCCCCTCAGTTCTCACATCTACCAATCACTGTCCATCAATTTCCCTGTGCCCATGGAGGCTCTAGCTTAACCCAGGACCGCCCAGAGGCTTTGCACATGTCTGTTGAAGGTCATATTTTCAAATGATTAAATCTTTGCTCCTTTGCTACAGCCCTTTCTAAATCCTGTTACCCTGAGTAGGGTAGAGATTGGAATAATTAAATTTTGATCTAGGCTGCAGCCCTTACTCAATCCTGTTAGGACTGAATAGGGTGGAGATTGATTCCAAGTATCTCCATTGTATCAATTCTAAAATCAATCATGACTCAAAGAAATTCCTGTTCTATGCTTAAGCATAGGTCAAAGTCCTTTCCATTGTTCAGCAAAGGGTTTCTGTCCTAAAGTAATCTTAAGAAGGGAGGAGGAGGAACCTCCCATGCCAATGGGGTTCACATTCCAATAGTCAAGACCCACTATCAATAGGAAATTTTTCAAGTATGAAATTTCCCAATGGTGAAATTTCCAACATTTATAAGTCTAAGAAATTTTGAGGTTTACAGCCATCAATGGAAATAGCTTTCTGGGTATAGCAATGAATGGTTTCTTTTTTTTCCTTATTGGAATTCCATCATCATCACTGTTCCTTAAGAGTATTAACTGTGTTAAGTCTTTATTTCAGTTGGAGGAGTAACACAGTACCTGATTACCACTTTGTAATGAATTCCTTTATCTGCTTAATCCATAAACATAAGCCTGTTTTTAGTGGATTTCTCAATAAACAAGGTTCTTGGTTGATTATCACATTTTGCTCCTTAGCAGAAAACAGGACCTTCAAAAAATGGGATAAAGGCAAGTTTTTAATAGAAGAAGAGGTTAGGGGGAAAAATCAATAGTTTGCAGTGTTGTTGCCTAGTTGTGACGGGTCATTGCAGTGGACAGTGGAGTATTCAAGGTTAGCCTGAACCATTAGCTCCTAGGAAATGAGAATTGGTAGGTAGTGCTGAAAGGAGAGGAGGGTAACAACAAAAACAGACGGTGCCTACTTTGTAATTTTTCCTAGGGCTGGCCTTGGTCTGGAAATTGGGCAGGAAACTCGATTGAGATAGGCATCCTCTAGGGATTTTCAGTAAGCTCAGGTTTCATTTAAGTTGGAAACAATTGGAGGCCCATTCATCAGCTTGCTCCATGCCCTGCAGAAGTGATCTCAGCAGAGACCATTGATTGGAAAGATTAGCTCAGTGTGCTACAAAGCAAAAGGGGGAATCTGTCCTCAGAGAATAGCCTTTCTAACCTTCCTGAGGTATTTCCATTTCCCCATTTCCAGGGATTTTCAAGAAGTGCCAAAAATTCATCCATCCTTATTGGAGACTATATAGGTGCAGATTTCTCCTTTCATCTCTTCAGAAAGGAAAGTCAAGTCAAACTGTGTATGGCAGTAGTTTTGTTGGAAAGCACCACTTTGGTCAGACTTCTGTAAGTGTAAATTAGAAAAAGAGGAATGAGGTTTTTACTTGCCATTTGTTTATTTGTTAAGAAAGGTCTAAAAGACAAGTCGAGAAAATGCCTGAAACACACAGGCCTGGCAAGATGTCATTATGAAAATCTTCCATATTCCATGGATTTATTAATACTGCCTGCCAAAACAGAATCAAATTATTCACCTACTACATGGATACCCTGTGGTACAATGGAAAAAATGGACAATGGAAATTAGGAGGCCAGGGTTCTGGTCTCCTCAAGTACTTGATGACACGATACCTCTTAAATATTAAAAAAAATTACCGATTAAATATAAAAACAAATTTCAACAATTATTTTTACACTTTTCGAGTTCCAAATTTTATCCTTCCCTCTCTTCCTTTACCTCTACCTGAGAAGTCAAGCAACTTGAAATAAACTATGCTTATGCCATCTTGAAAACCATATTTCCTTATTAGATATGTTCCAAAACACAGCACAGGCAAAAGCAACCCAAGGAAAAAAAATTAAAAACTGGAGAAAAAATATACTTTGATCAGCATTCAGACTCAGTCCATTTTTTCTCTGGAGTTGGATGTCATGTTTCACTTTAAGTCCCTTGGAATAGTTTTGGATCATTGCATTACTGAAAATAGTTGTCATCCACAGATGATCACCATACAATATTGCTATTATTATGTACAATGTTCTGGTTCTGCTCACTTTGCTTTTTAGTTCATATAAGCCTTTTTAAGTTTTTCTAGAATCATTCTGCTTGTCATTTCTTATAGCACAATAGTAGTCCATCATAATCTTATAGCACAACTTGTTCACCCATTCCCCAATTGATGGGTATCCCTTCAATGCCCAAAAAAAGCTGCTATACATATTTTTCTACAAATAGGACTGTTTCTTTTTTCTTTGATCTTTTTGGTCTTTAGAATTAGTAGTAGCACATCTATTATTAAGGGTATGCATAATTTTATGGCCTTTGGGGCATGGTTCCATGTTGTTCTCCAGAATGGTTCTATCAGGTCACAGCTCTACCAACAGTGTATTAGTATCCCAATTTTCCCACACCCCCTCCAATTTTTGTCCTTTCCCTCTTCTGTCATATTAGCCAATCTGATAGGTGTGAAGTAGTTGACAGTGTGACTTAAAGCAAGTTATTCCATCTATTTAGCCCTCAGTTTCTTCCTCTATAAAATGAGGAGGTAAGACTAGAAGATCCATAGTCCCTTCTAGTTCAAATATCTATATGGCTTTAGAGAATCCCCATTGTTTAGTAGGGAAGTGAACTGTTTGGAGTCAGGAGAGATGTAGTCTTCATTAGATTTCTTACTTCAAATCTTTTCTATTCCAAACTGTGCTTTACAAAATAACAAAGTGACTTTCAGTGCCACTCTCTTCAGGAAACTCCAGTGGGTACTCTGTTACTTTTAGGATGAATAAAAACTTCTGTTGTGAATTTTTATAAAAATACTATACATATATATACACATATAAATGTATATAACTATATAGAAATTTGTATGTATACATAATGTATATATATATATATATATGGGTGAAGAGAGAGAGAGAGAGAGAGAGAGAGAGAGAGAGAGAGAGAGAGAGAGAGAGAGAGAGAGAGAGAGAGTTTTGTAAATTTAGAGCATCAAAATCCCAAAAGGGACCCAGTAGACAGAGAGCTGAACCTGGAGGTTAAAAGTTTTGAGTTCAAGTCTTAGATACTTATCAGTTGTGTGACTCTGGGGAAGTCACGTAACTTCTGTCTGTCTCATCTGCAAAATGGGGATGATATAAACAACTACCTTGCTGGATTTTGGGGGGAATCAAATGAAATACTTGCAAAGTATTTTACAAATCTTAGAGCATCATTCTAGCTGTGATTATTGTAACTCATTGTGATGTGGACATACATCAGCAGTGTTTTTCCTGATGACCAATACTAATGCCATCATCTGAAGTCCTGCTGTATTTGTGAATGAATAATATCCCATGGGGATCTCTCTGAAGCTCTAAATACAGTGCAATGCAATATGTAAACACCTGGCTGTAGTCATGTATCATAACAAGAAAAACTGTTTAAATGAGTATGTATGCATGCCATCACATTCTGACCAGCCTGCCAGCCCCTACTAAACAATAATTCCCTTTCTTAAAGATGCTGCATACCTACACATCCACATGTTGCAACCAGGTCTTTGTGGCCCTTGTCATCTACCGTGCTGTCTGCTTCTGAGTCAGCACTTTAAAAAAAAGTGCTTTGCAAATTTTATAGCTTCATTTTTAGCAGTCTTTTAAATTTTTTTCCCCAATTACATGTAAAAACAAATTATTACATGTTCAGTGTCCTCATACTGCCTTGGCTGGCTAGGCCTTTACTTCACTGTCCTCTCTGAACCTGATTGCCTTTCCCCTAGATTTTCCAAATGTTAGGGTTCTAGATTGAAAGCTGGAAGAAACTTAATAGTGATGTAGATCCAACTTCCCATGCTACACATATGGACAAAGAGGCACCAATAGATTAAGTGATTTGCCTCAAGTCATCCAGTAAGAAAGCAGAAAAGAAACATTAGATTTGGAAACAAGGATTTTGAATCCAAAATCCTTGTTTCCAAATCTAATTCCCTTTCTTTTCTCTCCCACTGATTACTGGGATCTGTGTGAAAAGGGATGTGCAAATCATTTAATGTCTTTGAGCCACAGTTCTCTCTTTTGTAGAGTAGGGATAATTATGTCTCCATGAGGTATTTATGTCATGGGATTGCTATTAGAATAAAATATGTCAATACCTGAAAAAAAGTGCTTTGCAAATGTTAAAACTCTCTATAAATGTCAGCCAAAGTTATTCTGTTCTGTGCAATGAGATGTTGCACTGGACAATAAATGATCCAATGTAAAGTGCCAGAAGGCAGTTGAAAACAATAATAGCTAGTGTTTGTAGGGTTCTTTAAAGTTTGCAACATGTTTTGAATGTTATCAAGTTAGATCCTCAAAACAACCCCAAGAGGGAGGGGCTATCATTATCCTCCCTTTAAAGATGAAGAAACTGAGGCAGAGAGAGTTGATGGCTTGCCTCCAGTCACAGAGTTGATAATTATCTAAGATAGGGTTTGAATTCAAGACTTAGGGATTTTTAGTCTGATCCTCTATCTGCTATGCAATCTATCTGTTTCATGGATACCAATAGATATTTATGGCTTCATGGCCACAAAAAAAACAAAAACAAAACCAAAAACCAAAAACCCTAAATGATTCTTTTGGACACCCGAGCAAAGAGTGAACTCTGAAACTATTACAAAACAGATTCTACTGGCCCATAGGGCAGGGGATATGCAAGGGATGCAAGAAGTGTTAGACCTATTCTGGATGTGCTCAGAGGATAGTGTTGCTGACTCCTTTTGGTTATCTAGAGACATGGAAAAAAACAGGTTAATGAGAAAATTAAGACACCTGTGACGAAATCATTTATCTTTTGTAAAACCTTTGGGTATCCTGTCAGAATTAATAGTAACAATATAAGTATATAGAATGATCTCAGAATGGTAATCAAACAATTTGTCAAAAGTTAATATGTCACCTCCCCATTTATCTGCATTTGAAAATGTATGTTGAATAATGTAGCTGTGTGCCAAGAAAATGGGTATAAAAATAAAAACCAAACCTGGGTCAAGTGAAGCAGCCATTTCATACAGAGCCTGGCCCCAGGCAGATACACACACAATTGTCTTCTGCCATTCATTTCTACTAGCCAAGGACCCCCGGGAGCCATGGGCTCTGCTGGATCAGAGCAACACCCCCCCCCCCCCAAGGCAAAGTCCTACTCTCTCCACAATTTGAAGATATGCAGATGTCTATCTCAACAAAAAGAACATAGTCATCATCCCATTATGGAACCACAATCCAGCACAGAAGGAATTTCTATATCTTTACTTTTCCCTATCACAGCTTTACAGGGTTCTTTATGTTTAAGTGGAAAGGACTCACAAAAGGTTTATTGGGGCATGGACTATGGTTATTGGCCTTTTTTGGCAACAAATTGATAGACATAACTGAGGGGACCACCCCCTCCCAGATCTGTTATTAAAGTAAATTGAATTCTTTGGACAGTTTTGGTAGGCTACACATCAGCTCCCATGTCTGGCTTCCAAAAAAGGTGTGAACATTGAGTTAATGGCTCCTGAAGAAGAATTCTACTTCTCATCTGGGCTTTTGTATCATCTTGATGCAATGCCTTATATCATACTGATGATGGAGGTAAAATTATAATGCTGTTTGTTCCTTGCTCTCACTTATGGACTCTCCATGTGCTACCATCCTTTAGCATCTTTTATTCGTCCAAAGTGTACCAGTAGACTTTATTACTCAACATTGGTCATAGTGGTTTTTAATCCATTGCCTCCCACCAATAATTGTCCTTTCTTTCTTAAAATGTACAGTAGTTGGCTCACTGCCTTTTTCTCCTCCTCAGTTCCTGTCCTTAATTACTAGGAAGCTTCAATATACGTTGATTTTTCCTTCCCAAGTACTCTAACCACCTCAAATTTCATGACTTATTGCTCCATTCCATTTTATCCACAAACAGGTATGGTGATACTCTAGAATGGGAGAAAAATTTCCTTTGTGTCTATTGACCTCTTTTTTAGGCTAATCTAAATAGATGTATGTTTATGTGTTTATTTTAGATTTATAATTAAAATAATAAATTTCATTTAGAGATGAGCAAAAATAACGATATCTTGGACATCTTTTTTTTTTTTAACCCCTTGGAAGTCTCTTGAACACCAGGTTAAAAGCCTCTGCTCTATGTCTTGTCATCACCCATAAATCTACATATCCTATGATGAAAAACAAACAACAACAAAAAAGTCTCTGATCATTTCCTTTTAGCATCCATATTTCACCATGCCTTATGCCTTGGACATCTATTGTGTCCTCCTCAATATAACCTGAAAACCCTCTAACACCCAATATTTTATTAGGCCATTAACATGCTCTGGCTTTTCTCTCTTTCAAGTACTACATGGTTAACCAATTCAACTTCACATTGTTCTCAACTCTTAAATTTCCTGCCCTTCTGTTCAGTCATAGAATTAGAGATTTAGAAGTATAAGGGATCTTGGACTCAACCTCCTCCTTTTACACATGAGGAATTTGTAGCACAGAGTGACTTGCTCAGTGTCATACAACTAGTAAGGGTCTAAGGTGGAATTTTAACCCAGTTGTTCCTGACTACAAGTCCAATGTTTTAATTACTTGCTATATCCATGTCTCACGCTTTGTAAAACCCCAGTCTTATATCATTCCCACTATTTGCCTTCTCTGTTCTTACTTGTATTTTCCTGAATAGAGCTTGAAGGAGTAATGCAGAAGAACAAGAAGGTCATATTCTTTAGCTGATGAGCTTTATCATGAATTTGTGTTATTGGACCTCTATTGAGTCCTCACTACTATATGGCAATTTTCCTCTACTTCCCAAACTCATCCTCTGTCCCATTCCTTACAAAGATTATTCTAAATCTCTTTTCTTTTCATACATTCCATATTTTCCCCTCCCCAACCTTCTGAGCTGAGTACAATCTCCACAGCTGAGAAAATAGATACCATTTTTTTACTAAGCAAATAAAAGCCATTTGCCACAATCCCTTGACATAATTTCTTATCCTCTTCTTTACTTCAGTCTTTTTAGGAACCCTTACGTTTGGTCTTAGAATCAAGTACTGATTCCAAGGCAGAAGAGTGGGAAGGGCTAGGCAATTGAGATTAAGTGACTTGTCCAGGGGCACATAGCTAGAAAATGTTTCAGGACATACTTATAAGCTTAAAAATTAATAAATATACAATAACTCCAAGTGTCATATTTAATACGATTTATTAATAATAATTAAAATAAAAAGCTAGAGTAGAAAGGGAGTTAACTCAGCCAAGGTCAGGAGAGAAGAGAGCAAGAGGCAGATTTGCGCACAACTATATACAATATGCAAGCACACAAGGTGGGGATGAAAGAGGAAAGGGATGCTGGGAGATGTAGTTCAAAGCACAAAATTTCCATTTACACATACTCTAGTCTTTTAACAAAGCTTTTTTTTCTTCCCACCAAAGCTAACCTTAGTGCTCTTGATTTTGTACCTTCCCACCGCCCCCAACCAAATCTTTTATTCTTCTCTATTAGATTTCATCTTCAATCATTTCCCCTTTCTTTGACTCTATTTTTTGGTGTCTACAAATATGGCCAAGTCAACTCCATCCTAAAAAAAAAAGGCAATCTGTAGATCTATATTCCCCCAAACATTCATTTTCTAATATTCCTTTCCACTCCAGTCTATCATCTAAAGCACTATCAAGTTGATTTTCTTAAAATACAGGTCTTACCATGCCGCTTCTCAAGTCAATGAGTTCCCATGGCTTTCTGTTCCTTCTAGGAGCAAATATACTCTTCTCTTTGGTACTTAAAGATATTCACAACCTGTGCCAACCCAGCTTCCTCACCTTATGCTTTACTTCTCTTCCATAGTCCAGCCAAACTGACTATTACTGCTCAAATACACCCTCCACATCCTTCCTTTGGACGTTCTGTCCCTCATACCTGGAGTATATTTCATCCTGCTTTTTAAATGAAGCCTTGTCTGATCCTCCAACTTTCCCTCTCTTCAAATTACTTTGTATATTGTTGGTAGTTATTCTACAGGTATTTATATATGCACACTGTTGTTTCCTTCAACTGAATAAAACCTTTGTAAGGACAAAGGTTACTTCATTCAGTCTTTGTATCCCCGGCACCTAGAACATACTTAGTACTTAATGCATATTGACTGATTGATTGACCCTCAGTCTACCCTTAACTCAGGATGAAGAATTTAAACTTGTTCAGTCCTGCTTCATAGTCAGAATTTAATAACTCGTTTCAGAGTGATTTTCTGACCTTATCTTTTGAGGATATTGAAATGTCCTATAGTTTTAAGTAGTTTACATAGTACAGTTACCACTTTGCCCACCTTCTGTAGCTTAGGCAGGACTTATTTCTTCCTCCAAGATGTCCATGACATGGTTTAAAGTTCTTTTGTGGTTCTTTTTCAGTCATTTCAATCATGTCTAAATCTTTGTGATCTCCTGTGGGGTTTTCTTGGCAAAGATACTGGAATGGTTTGCCATTTCCTTCTTCAGTTCATTTTATAAATGAAGAGACTTAGGTAAACAAGGTTAAGTGACTTGCACAGGGTCACACATCTAGTAAATATCTGAGTCTGGAAATGAACTCAGAAAGATGAGTCTTCCTGATTTCAAGCCAAGTGATCTATGCACATTGCTCCCCAGCTGCTATGTTTCTTAAAATGGTATTATTATCAGAGTCAATAGATGGTACCTTATGACAGGAGGATAATAACTGCTGCCTCATCTATGTCATAGAGTTATTGTGAGGCTCTTAAGAACATGTGTGTATATATTATATATGTATGTATATATAAATATATATCTTAGATACCATTAAGTGCCATATAAATGTCAATTATTGCTGTTATTATTGATAAGAAGTATGTTCATGAATAAATAATTATGATAGGTTAAAATGTTGATAAATTTAAATATATCATCAAGATAAATTATTCCAGAAATATGAATAAAAGCATTGCCAAGTTTATAATGCAGAAATAATGAATGTCATATGTCCAATCAAAGTAATCATGGTGGGCAATGATGTGTGCATCCAGGTAAGTGTGTACCAAAAATACAGATTCACCTGAGTGAAGCAACTCTCTTTGGCACAGTATAAGGCAGCCCACCAAGACAATATCAAGGAGAGGAGAGACACTCAATGTGACCAGAAATCAAATCTTTGCTTCTTCCATCTGTGTGATTTGGGGCAAGTCATTTCTACTCCTGTCTTTGCTTTCCTCATGTACAAAAAGCGAGGTTGTATTCTTTGTTCTCTAAGTTACCTTCTATTTCTATATCCTACAAGGCAACAAAGACTTCAGAGGTGATTAAACCCAACAAATAAGTCTTTGAATCCATAAGGGGAACAAACAACAACCCTCAACCCTGTTCATTTATTTTATTCTTTGAGGAAACATTGAATCGTTAAAGATTAATTGGTTTGTTTGTTTGCTTGTTTGGTAGAATTTAAGAAGTAATAACTCTTCAAGGTCGATAGTTTATAGAAATCAAGTGAAAAAACATATATGGAAAATGCAGAATGAATAATGGAATTGGTTGTGCCGCCTGCATTTCTAAAAATACTGTGCATTTTAATACCCATTGAAAAGGGTATTTTCCTTTAAAGTTTTATCCACTCAGTTTCTCCTCTTTCCAGGAAGGGGAAAGAAAAAATGAATCCCAGATAAATATGGACAAGAGATTTTGGAAATCGATTGAGCTTTTAGGAATCTAGGGCAGTGAATACCTTAGCTGTGATCCTGTAGGGGAAAGAGCACCTGACTGGGAGGCAAAAACTATTGCTGTATCCTCAGCTCTACCATCTACTGACCTGGACAACTCACAAGCCTCTCTTGACCTATCCACATCAATGTGAGAGGAATTTTAGAAGAAATCTCTCCACTCACAAGAAATCTATCTTAAAACGTGATTCCTAAAGAAATGCTTGAGGCAGGGGAGACTAGGTAGCCCAGTGGATAGAGAGCCAGCAAGTTTCATCTTCCTAACTTCAAATTCCGCCTCAATCACTTGCTAGCTGGGTGATTCTGGGCAGGTTGCTGAACCCCCATTGCCTAGCCCTTAGCACTCTTCTCTCGTGGAACTGACACTGAGTGGCCCTTCTAAGACAGAAGGTAAGGGTTTAAAGAGATTTCCTGAGGCACACAGAGGTTAATTAACTCATGTGGAATCATACTGCTAGTAACTACTTGGGTTGGGATTGAAACCTCGTATTTGACCCCACCTCCAGCCCTCCATCCAATGAGTAAAGCACTATAGAGAGACTTGTCTATATGAAATCTAAAATAAGAGTTCCCTCAGTCTTACTACAGAGAATATAAGCTATTACCAAAAAAAAAAAAAGAATCAGTTCGCTTGAAATGTGTACGGGGACACCAGGCCATCAGAAAGCTACACGATTTTATCCTTCTCTGTCAGTTGGTAATGAAAGCCTTGAAAGTATTTCTCTTGAGGTATTCAGTTTCTGATGGATTTTCTTTGTTCACAATGAACCTCAGACTTAAATATTGGACCCTATCATAGCCTGACAAAAATAACGAAACACAATATCTGGAATAATAACTCCTGTTCTGTGTTATTTGCAGGATGCTGGCTTGAACTATGTCTCCCTTCACACTGGGTGGGTAGCTGAATGAGAAACAATTTTAGCAGGGCTGTGACCTGCAGGGCCTGATCTTTGGACTCGGCCTGATGGGTCAGGAGGTAGGCTGTCAGAGACTTTCTCCCCTTTCCCTAGAGAAATAGAACAGCTTTGTTCATGGCTGGCTTGCCTCTATTCTCATAGTGACCTGTTTCCAAAAGAAGTGTGAATGGTCATAGGATTCTGAATTAGAAAAGACTTTGGGGATCACTATTTCCATAGGAGAGAACTGAGGCAGAGATGGATTCTGCAACTTGTCCAAAGTTCCAGGCTTCAGACTTGTTCTTGGACTCCAAATTCAAATGCTCTTTGCATTATATGATTCCTGTTCTTATCTCCTGGCCAAATTACATTTGTACTAATCTTTATGTCCATCTTAACGTATAAGACAAGTAGAAAGAAAACACCTTCAAAATTATTTCAGTAAAGAGAGAGGACAGAGACAGACAGACAGACATACACACAGAAAGACAGAGACAGAGAGAGAGAGAGACAGAGACAAAGGTAAAAAGGCAGAAGGGTTGGTAGTCTCACTTTGGGGACATCCTGGATTCAGTTCCTTCTTCTAAAGCATACTAACTTTTCATTTCATGCTTAATACATTAGCCAACTTTCTCCATCAGTCAATTGTGGGACATATACAAACTTGGATGTAGAGTTTCCTTATATGAATATAATTTCAGGATCAGCCAAAAATAATCCTATTAAATCCTATGAAAAATCAGTCAATTAATAAACATTTTATTAAGCATCATGCTATGTACCAGGCAACTATGCTAAACACTGGGAATACAAAAAGAGACAAAAGATAGTTCCTACCCGCAAGGAATTCACGATCTAATAAAAAGCAAGTCTTATATTTTCAAGTCATCCATTCACAATTGTGAAAAATCATTTTCTTTTACCATATGTGAAGAGAGAATTAGACTCTTAGTTTATTTTTAATGTACTCTATCAGCAACCTTTAATTTAATCAAATCAAGAATTTGAAGTACCCCTACTTAGTACTTAGTAAGTCACTAGGTAAGAGAGCTCACAAGTTACTTGCTAGTTCACACACCCCAAAGGCCACAAGCACTGTCCCCTTCTTGGGTAGTGCTTGGCAAATTGGGAGACTGCAATTGCTCACTATAAAGAGGGGGAGAGACAGGAAGTGATGTGAAAAAAGGGGGCTAAAAGGCCAAGCCCAACGACTGATTCACTCTCTCTGCAGCAGTGAGCAGGGCTGGAGGAAGATTTGTGGAAGTGGTCACATTGTCCTAGACTCATCTGTGACTGGAGCTTTCTACCCTGGAAAGGTTTACTGGGTGAGTGATTCAGGCTGAAGGAAGAGGCTTGTGTTGGTGGATTTCTGGCTGAAGACGATCTTCCACATGGAGATCAGGGCTTGAGGGAGCCCCTGCCAGGGACTGAGCAAGACTTCCCCAGAGCAGCACTTAGGGCGGTAGGCTAGACAAGGCTCTGTCTCCTTCCTACATTTCCCATTTTCAATATCGCTACCTTGTATAAGAAAAGCTGCTCACAGTCATTTCTGACTTAAGGGCTAATATTTTATAAACAGCAACCACAATCTCATTTTTATAAATCTCATATTGAGTCAAACCTAATTTTATATCTTACACATATAATATTTAAATATAATTGTTACTCTGTACTAAGATTAATAGAAAAAAATACAATGAAAACTGCCCTGTTTTGCCAATTTGGAGTACATGCCATGTGACTTTGTGCGTATATGTGTGTGTAAGTATTTTTGTATGTTAAATGTTGGCTAAGAGTATGTAGAGATACTATAGTTATATTTTTAGCAAATGTCTAGTGAAAATTAGTTTCAGAGAGTCAGCTCCATTCACATTGACTTCTTTGTATATGTCAAAGAAACTCTCCCAAGGCTATGACACGGAAGAGATTTCAAGCATGGAATGAGAGACTTTGCATAGAATACTGCATGGAGTGGGATCTCAAGACATGCATGGTTTGTCTTTTAATTTAACCAGGTGCATTCACTCAGATCTTTCTCAAACTATATACTTTAGTTTATACCTCATAAATAAAACATTATTCTGAGAGGGGGTCCATAGGTTTCAGCAAGATCCCAAAGGAGTCCATGACACACAAAAAATGGTTAAGAAACTTGCTAGATGATCTCTAAAGTACAGGTTATCTCTAATCCTAGGCTTTCTGGCTGGGGAAGGAGGACAAATGTATTATGTTTTGTTTATTTAAATTTCAATTAGTTAATTAAATGATGATTTAGAACAATAGCTAGCACTGACTTATAAAGCACATACTATATGTACTGTGATTTACAAATAATATCTCATTTATTAGTTTATTAATGAATGAGCTGGACTACATTTTCTCCAAAAACTGTTAGTGGTAAATCCTAGGATAATTCTATGTGAATAAATGGTTATATTTATACAATATTCTTAAGCAATCATTGTTTTCTGGGCTATCTGCTTGCCTATCAGCTTTAGAAGAGATAGAGTTTGCTCACCAAGAATTTGTAATAGTAATGATCCAATCCACTGTAATCCCAGGTGAAGAAGTGACAGGAAGCAGAGCTTGCCTGGATCAACCCCAGAGAGTTTTTCTGATCTTAAAAGTATCATTGGTTATTCTTGGTTAATGCACAGAATTCTTGTCATAAGACCAGTCAAGTGAACAGACTAGCAGTAGGGAAAGTCACATACTTGCAAACAATTTTTAATGTAGAGAATGGATCTATTATATTCCATAAGGTCAGAGAACTTGAGAGATGGAAGCAACCTTATAGAGGAACCTTTTAAAAAAGTTGGGGTTTTTTTTTGTGTTTCTCTTAATGTATGAATATGAAATGATAGCTGAATCCTAAATGTTTGGATGATCACTTAGGAAATGCTCTTCTTTTCAATGAACTATGAAATTTCCAGATGATTAATAAAGCCATTCAGAGAAAGTAAATATTTCTACAAGGGAGTAGGGTGGGAAATAGAAATAATCACCATAACTCCATCAGGATAATCATGGTAATAGTAGCCATTATTGAAGTTGTCTTCAGGGTCACTGAAACAGGACATAATCCAACACAAATTGCTTATGTGCCTCACTAATTGTGTTTTAATCAAACTTTAGTTTAAAAACAGAATGTGATCAATTAAATCCAAAAGGTAGAGTTAAGAGGTCACATGGGGGCAATTCCTAGAGCATAAAAAAAATGATGCATATAGAATCACTGTCAATTGCTAGAAACAATTACATATTTTCTTGGGTAATTTCTTGGCAATTAAAATGTCACTGAAGCATAAGATGCCATGTTAATGAAAAGAAAATCCACACATGAAAGAGTTTGTTTTACTCTTTTCTGTTGAAATGTGGTTCAATGTTTATTATCATAATTTCTGATTGTTATTGTATAACCTTGAGTGATATTAATGCACAAAATGGGAATGTAAGCCAAATAATAGCTTGCTGAGGAAAGAATGTATCACTTGAAGTTGTGCAATAGCAATCAGAAATTATGATAATAAACATTAAACCATACTTCAACAAAGGGAGAATAAAAACAAACTCTTTAAAATAATTTTTCTCTCCATTTCAAAAGCATTTATGCAACCATGACACTAATTACTCAAGAATTACACAAGGACAAAATGGTGTTATTTGTTTCCAAATGTTACATGCTAAACAGACTAGACTTAGTAAAGTGTAAACAACAGAGAATCTCACAATAGGCTTGTTAGAGTCCGGTTTTTAGGAAATGGAACTATGAAAAAAAAATCACAACCTGTGGCTTTATGTATGAGAAGCTGAGAGAGAGCCTTTCCATACGGGAGTTCCATGATGTGGATCTGTGCTGATCATCCATACTCTCTTAGGTCCATCCCATAGGCAAGTAAAGGCCCACAGGTCTGGGGATCTGGGGTTCATGGGAAAGAGCAGAGCTAGCCATCCCCCAGGGCGCTTGAAAGCATGCCCTTGTTTGTTTAAACAGGTTGTGGCATATGATTGTGATGTAATGCTACGGTTGCTGTAAGAATGATGAGCAGGTTCATTTTGGAAAAAACATGGAAAGAACTAAATGAAGTTATGAAGAGGAGAACAATATAGAGAGCAACAGAAATATTGTTTGAAGAATGACTTGTACGCGCCCACCTCCAGAGAAAGAATCGATAAATAGGAATAAGCAATATACGTGGATCTTTTTGTCAAATGATGCCTACTCTAATAGGGGGAGGAGGGAAAGGAATGAAATTAACTGGACATTTTAATGTAACAAACACATTAATTGATTATTTTTTTAAAAAGAAAGTGTGTCCTTGGCATCATTTTTTTTAAAATATATTTTATTTGATCATTTCCAAGCATTATTCGTTAAAGACATAGATCATTTTCTTTTCCTCCCCCCCACCCCCCATAGCCGACGCGTAAGTCCACTGGGCATTAGATGTTTTCTTGATTTGAACTCATTGCTTTGTTGATAGTATTTGCATTAGAGTGTTCATTTAAAGTCTGTCCTCTGTCATGTCCCCTCAACCTCTGTATTCAGGCAGTTGCTTTTTCTCGGTGTTTCCACTCCCATAGTTTATCCTTTGCTTATGAATGGTGTTTTTTTTCTCCTGGATCCCTGAAAGTTGTTCAGGGACATTACACCGCCCCTAATGGAGAAGTCCATTACGTTCGATTATACCACAGTGTATTAGTCTCTGTGTACAATGTTCTCCTGGTTCTGCTCCTCTCGCTCTGCATCACTTCCTGGAGGTTGTTCCAGTCTCCATGGAGTCCCTCCAGTTCATTATTCCTTTGAGCACAATAGTATTCCATCACCAACATATACCACAGTTTGTTCAGCCATTCCCCAATTGATGGGCATCCCCTCGTTTTCCAGTTTTGGGCCACCACAAAGAGCGCAGCTATGAATATTTTTGTACAAGTCTTTGTGTCCATTATCTCTTTGGGGTACAGACCCAGCAGTGCTATGGCTGGGTCAAAGGGTAGATATTCTTTTGTCGCCCTTTGGGCATAGTTCCAAATTGCCCTCCAGAATGGTTGGATCAGTTCACAACTCCACCAGCAATGAATTAATGTCCCTGCTTTGCCACATCCCCTCCAGCATTCATTACTTTCCTTTGCTGTTATGTTAGCCAATCTGCTAGGTGTGAGGTGATACCTCAGAGTTGTTTTGATTTGCATCTCTCTGATTATAAGAGATGTAGAACACTTCTTCATGTGCTTGTTAATAGTTTTGATTTCTTTATCTGAGAACTGCCTATCCATTTCCCTTGCCCATTTATCAATTGGAGAATGGCTTGATTTTTTGTACAATTGATTTAGCTCATTATAAATATGAGTAATTAAACCTTTGTCAGAGGTTTCTATGAAGATTTTTTCCCAATTTGTTGTTTCCCTTCTGATTTTAGTTATATTGGTTTTGTTTGTACAAAAGCTTTTTAGTTTGATGTAGTCAAAATTATTTATTTTACATTTTGTGATTCTTTCTATATCTTGCTTGGTTTTAAAGCCTTTCCCCTCCCAAAGGTCTGACATGTATACTATTCTGTGTTTACCCAATTTACTTATGGTTTCCTTCTTTATGTTTAAGTCACTCACCCATTTTGAATTTATCTTGGTGTAGGGTGTGAGGTGTTGATCTATTCCTAGTCTCTCCCACACTGTCTTCCAATTTTCCCAGCAGTTTTTATCGAATAGTGGATTTTTGTCCCAAAAGCTGGGATCTTTGGGTTTATCGTATACTGTCTTGCTGAGGTCGTTTTCCCCCAGTCTATTCCACTGATCTTCCTTTCTGTTTCTTAGCCAGTACCAAATTGTTTTGATGACTGCTGCTTTGTAATATAGTTTGAGGTCTGGGACTGCAAGGCCCCCATCATATGTGTTTTTTTTCATTATTTCCCTGGATATCCTTGATCTTTTGTTCTTCCAAATGAACTTTGTTATGGTTTTTTCTAAATCAGTGAAGAAGTATTTTGGTAGTTCAATGGGTATGGCACTAAATAGATAAATAAGTTTGGGTAGGATGGTCATTTTTATTATATTGGCTCGTCCTATCCATGAGCAGTTAATGTTTTTCCAATTGTTCAAGTCTAGTTTTAGTTGTGTGGCGAGTGTTTTGTAGTTGTGTTCATATAGTTCCTGTGTTTGTCTTGGGAGATAGATTCCTAGGTATTTTATTTTGTCTAAGGTGATTTTGAATGGGATTTCTCTTTCTAGTTCTTGCTGCTGAGCTGTGTTGGAGATATATAGAAAAGCTGATGATTTATGTGGGTTTATTTTGTATCCTGCAACTTTGCTACAGTTGTTGATTATTTCAATTAGCTTTTTGGTTGAGTCTCTAGGATTCTTTAAGTAGACCATCATGTCATCCGCAAAGAGTGATAACTTGGTCTCCTCCTTGCCTATTCTGATGCCTTCAATTTCTTTATCTTCTCTAATTGCTACTGCTAGTGTTTCTAGTACAATGTCAAATAGTAGAGGTGATAATGGGCATCCTTGTTTCACTCCTGATCTTATTGGGAATGCATCTAGTTTATCCCCATTGCAGATGATATTAGCTGTTGGTTTTAGATATATACTGTTTATTATTTTTAGGAATGACCCTTCTATTCCTATGCTTTCTAGTGTTTTTAATAGGAATGGGTGTTGTATTTTATCAAAGGCTTTTTCTGCATCTATTGAGATAATCATGTGGTTCTTGCTAGTTTGCTTGTTGATGTGGTTAATTATGTGGATGGTTTTCCAAATGTTGAACCAGCCCTGCATCCCTGGTATGAATCCTACTTGATCATGGTGAATGAGCCTTCTGATCACTTGCTGGAGTCTTTTTGCTAGTATCCTATTTAAAATTTTTGCATCTATATTCATTAGGGAGATTGGTCTATAGTTTTCTTTCTCTGTTTTTGACCTGCCTGGTTTTGGAATCAGTACCATGTTTGTGTCGTAAAAGGAGTTTGGTAGAACTCCCTCTTTGCTTATTATGTCAAATAGTTTGTATAGTATTGGGGTTAACTGTTCTCTGAATGTTTGATAGAATTCACAGGTGAATCCATCAGGCCCTGGGGATTTTTTCTTAGGAAGTTCTTTGATGGCTTGATGGATTTCAATTTCTGATATGGGATTATTTAAGAATTCTATTTCCTCTTCTGTTAGTCTAGGCAGTTTGTATTTTTGTATATATTCATCCATTTCTCCTAAATTGGTGTATTTATTGCCATATAATTGGGCAAAGTAATTTCTAATGATTGCCTTAATTTCCTCCTCATTGGAGGTGCTGTCCCCCTTTTCATCTTTAATGCTGTGAATTTGCTTTTCTTCCTTCCTTTTTTTAATTAGATTGACCAGTACTTTGTCTATTTTGTTTGTTTTTTCAAAGTACCAGCTTCTTGTCTTATTTATTAAATCAATAGTTCTATCACTTTCGATTTTATTAATTTCTCCCTTAATTTTTAGGATTTCTAATTTGGTTTTCTGCTGGGGGTTTTTAATTTGATCGCTTTCGAGTTTTTTCAATTGCATTTCCAATTGATTGATCTCTGCTCTCCCTTGTTTGTTAATATGAGCTTTCAGGGATATGAATTTGCCTCTGATTACCGCTTTGGCTGCATCCCAAAAGGTTTGAAAGGATGTTTCGCCATTGTCATTTTCCTTGATGAAATTATTAATTGTTTCTATGATTTCTTCTTTAGCTAAACGGTTTTGGAGTATCATATTGTTTAATTTCCAATTGGTTTTAGATTTGGTTTTCCATGTACCATTACTAATCATTATTTTTATTGCCTTGTGATCTGAGAAGGCTGCATTCATTATTTCTGCTTTTTTGCATTTGTGTGCTATGTTTCTGTGACCTAATGTATGGTCAATTTTTGTGAATGTGCCATGTGGTGCTGAGAAGAAGGTGTATTCCTTTTTATCCCTATTTATTTTTCTCCATATGTCTATTAATTCTAATTTTTCTAAGATTTCATTCACTTCTTTTACCTCTTTCTTATTTATTTTTTGATTTGATTTATCTAAATTTGATAATGGTTGGTTTAAGTCTCCCACTAGTATGGTTTTATTGTCTATTTCTTCCTTCAATTCTCCTAGTTTCTCCATTAGAAATTTGGGTGCTATATTATTTGGTGCATACATGTTGATTAATGATATTTCCTCATTGTCTAGAGTCCCTTTTAACAAAATATAATTACCTTCCCTATCCCTTTTGATCAGGTCTATTTTTGCATTGGCTTTATCAGATATCATGATTACCACTCCTGCCTTCTTTCTATCAGTTGAGGCCCAGAAGTCCTTGGCATCATTGACATCATTCTCTAATCAACCAGGTCATAAATAAGAAAGCTTGGTGATAACAATAGGTCTAAAAGTCTGTGCAGAAGGTTAGAGATGTCAAATACTTCTTCACTGATTCTGGATTTCTGCCATACTTTTAACCACCCTTGATTCCACTCATAGAAAAGAGGAGGTTCACCAAATTTGTGTCTAACTTTCTAAGAATTCAAGATGGATTAATCACAATAATGCAACAAACAAACAATGTGAACAGCTATCTTTATTTATCTATAAATCCTTACCTTCTATCTTGGAATTGATACTAAGTATTAGTTCCAAGGCAGGAGAGACATAGGGGCTTAGCAGTTGAGGTTAAGTGACTTGCCCAGGATCACCTAGCTAGGAAACATCTAAGACTATATTTGAACTCGGGTCTTCCCAACTCCAAACCTCTATCCATTGAGCCATCTAACTGCCTCTGAAATTTAACATTTCCCCCCTCCTCATCTAGACCTTAAATTTCACTGATATAGGGCTCATCAAACATGGAAACTCCTGCTACTGAGCCAGATGAGTAAGTAGCAGCAATAGGGAACCTCTGGAGTTTCATAAGTAAGGGAATTTAGAAATAACCATTTGATAGCTGTTTGGACTATACATTGGAAAAGAGAAAAGAAAAAAGATTTGACAAAGTTAGACTAATTGGGAAGTTTTTGTAATTGTCCAATCAAGAAGTGATGAGAACCTGAATGAGAGTGGTTTTAGTATGAATGGACAGAAATATTAATGTATGGAGATAAAATCAAGAGACCTACATGTTGATTGTGTTTGGTGACTGAGTCACCATGAAAAGTCCTGGATTTCTCCTAGATTGTAAAGCTGGGTGGGTGACCAGAAGAACATTGGTGCTGTTGACAAAAATAGGAATATTAAGAGAAGTAAGTTTAGAGGAGGAAAAGAATGATTTCTGTTTTGATTACATGGAATTGGAGGTAATATTTGAACCTAGATATTCTTGGTGATAAAATTGACCTTACATTGAGAATAATATACTTTCTTCTTCAGCTGAACACTATTTTATAACTATATCTAGTTTATCAATATGAATAGAAGCATATATATTACATATATACCCATACTTTTGTGTGTCAGAATGACACGTGTTTTTAAATTTTTTGGAGAGAAATTCACATATTTCCAGAGGCAACAAATAATGCTTGCTTTGGAACCTCTCTAATTATAATCCTTTTTGCTGTATTAGATAGTGTAATATAAGGAAGGCTCTATTAAAAATTTCTTCCAGATTACATGCAGATACACTTTTTAATAATTATTTTCTGACATTTTGTCTCCTCTCCTCCCACCCTTTCCCCCTCCCCAAAATGGCAGGTAATATGATATAGGTTGTATATATGCCATCATACAATACATATTTCCAGGTGTGGCATGTTGTGAAAGAAGATATATATGTTTATACTAGAGAAAAATTCATGGAGGAAAAGGAAGGTTCCTTAGGAAACCCTACTAAAGAGGATTTAGTTCTTACAGATATCATTTACAAAACCATCTCGGATGGAAGATGATTCCATGACAGAAAAAAATTATAATATTGCTTCAGTAGGTATTAGCCATGAGTACCTATGATCACAGCTATGATAAAAAATACTTATTTTCACTCAAATTTGAAGAAAAAAATACAGATTGTTAGTCATTATTTCTCAAATCAGTTGTAGATGTGTAATAGAAATAAACAATCAAATGTTAAATTTTTGGTATAAGAATAACACTTTGGAAATTGGTTATGCTATAAATCAAGGCTTAATTTGTTGTTTTGATGATTGTGTAGACTTATAAAATTAATAGAGAAATAATAATAATAATGTAGATTAGATTTAAAAGTATGTCATGTGTACTTAATTTTTTTTCTGGACAGTTGGTGGTTAAACATTTATCTAAACACATTGCTAAAGGTGTTATTACAACTTATCAGCAGGGAATGTATGTTAATTAACTGAATTCCCTTTAGTTTAAATGCATTTTTCTGTGACTAAAGCTATGAGCAGGATGAGTGTGTGGGACATACTGAATATGTCAAAATATATGCAATCAAGTAGAAGAATAATTCATCAATAGACCATATGATCTAGGTCAAGAGAAGTAAAAAAAGGGAAAAAAACAAAAACATTTTTTACTTGAAATTCAACAATCATTCCATTTAATAAATAATGGAGAAGCATGAAATTAATCTGAAAAGGTAAGTGGAAGTTATAATGTGGAGGACTTTAAAAAAAGAGGATGTGGATTTCAAATTTTTACTAATGTAATTTCAAGGGAAAGAAATCTTCCAGAAAAAGAGTAGGGGAAAAAAAGAGAAAGAGAGGGAAGAAAAAAAAACAACCAAAGAACAATAGAAAAAAGAGAGAAGGAAGGAAGGAAATGAAGATAGAGAAGAAGAGCAGAAGAGAGGGAGGGAGAGAGAAAAAGAAAACATAAGTTGAAACATAATAATGTATGTTACATGAGTTAGACAGGTAAATAGTAAAGTGTTATATAATTTTGGTGGGAAGAAGGAGAAAATTTATTAGTTTATTTAAATTCTTTGTAATCATTATTACTTCTCTCAGGGAGGGAGGAAAGAAGGAAAGAAAGAAAGTAGGAAGGAATTAAGGAAGGAAGCAAGGAAGCAGGTAGGTAGCATGGTAGGAAAGGAAAGAAGGAAGGATGAAAGGAAGGAAGGAAGCAAGGAGGAAGGGAAATAAGGTAGGTAGGATGATAGGAAATGAAGGAAGGAAGCAAGGACAGAAGGAAGAAGGGAAGGAAGGACGGAGGGAGGGAAGGAAAGAAGGAGAGAAGGAAGCAAGAAAGCAAGGAGGGAGGAGAGGAAGGAAGGAGGGTAAAAAGGAGGGAGGGAAGGAAGGGGTGAAGGGAAGAAGGAAGGACCATGGGAGGAAGGTACTATTATTACCTCCATTTTACAAATGAAGAAACAGAGGTAAACGGAAATTAAATGACTGGCCCAGAATCACTCATCCAGTAAATATTTGGGACTAGATTTGAGCTCAGAGCCTCCAGACTCCAGGCTCAATGCTCTATACACCGAGCCACCTAGCTCAAGATGGAGTTTGATTCTCAGAAGTCTGACTCTGCATCAAAACTGGTAATTGAGAGAAAAGTCTGGAAAAGTCATAGCCCTGGGTGAACCAAGGGGCAGAAAGTTGAGCTGGAGCTCATTAGCGAATGGGCCAGTTCCTCTCCTTTTTTCTTCTTTAAGCAAATCCAGTAGTCCCACCCAACCTTATCAAGGGCAATAAGCTCTTTTTACTCCCAAAGAGAGGCTATCTAGGCAGAACGTACTCTAATGTAGCCACTTTTTAAAATGTAAGAAGCCAAAACATACTCTTAGGAAGGTAATTTCTCAACATTAAAATGCCTAAGTAAGAACAGGGATACTTACTTAAGGGTTTTGAGGTTTGGGGGTTCAAATAGAGCTCCGATCTGAAAACCCCCCAATCACCTCCATTCCTCCTTCCTTATTCTTCTGGAAGGTAATTGGTAACTTTGGAGAGGGCTATTGTTTTCGTTTTGCACAGGAACAACATGGTCTAAAATATTTCTGTCTCCTCACACAAATGTGTTTCTCTTGGCAGGACTTCCGACTTCATCTTGGTGTAGGGGTGACCTGGGTTTTCCTTCAGCCATTGTTTAGCATGGCCATGCCAATTGAGAGAGCCAAGCAGGCTCTCCCGCCTGAAGATCATACAACGTCAAAGGCAAGTGCTCAAGGCTCTTTCCTGAGATGATGATTTAAATTACCAAGCTCTCCTGGGTCCTTGAGAAATAGGCCACTCTCTGATCATTTCTGAGCAGCTGCCAGCTTGCCTGAAGTATGAGGAGAGGGAGAAGATGTGTCTGCTTTTCTAATTGGATTTTTCCTCCGGTAAGTTATATTCTCCCCCTTTTAAGTGACGCAAAGCATCAGTCTTCTTAAAAGATGTCTATTTTCCACTGGGGTTTACATCATCGTTTTATCTAATTATTTCACAATTATGAATAATAATTAAACCAAATGGTGCTGCAAACTAGAGCAGAAGTGGTATATCTTTTAAAAAGAGTTCCCTGAAGGGTTTCAAAGCATATGAGCCAGATTAGAAGATTCCCGATGGAAACATTTTTGTTCTTTCAAAGGCCTAGCTTCACAGGCTATGAACCTCAGTTTCACAAATTTTGGCTTACGCCCTTTGGCCTTGCTCTGAAAAAAGGTGAAAAGTTCATTTTTCAATTCCATTGACTTGCTTAGATGCTCTTTTATTGAGATTTCTTTTAATGGGAAGAATGACCAAAGGAACAGTGCTGAGCTCACTCCCTCTTGCAGGAAAAGAATTCAGAGGATCTAGGACTAGGAAAGATGCAGAAGTTATCTTATCCAATCTTGTCATTTTATAGATGAGAAAAATGAGACTCGAAGACCTTAAGGTATTTGCCTGGTGTCACCATGTAGTAACAGAGGAAGGATTCAAACCCAGAGTCTCAGACTACCAATTCTCTAATCTCTTCATTTCCCAAGTATGGTTGTTGCTATCTCCATGAGACGCTGCAGTTTGATTCAGCATGTCATATGCATAAACACTATGCTAGGTAGGTCTGGAGCTACAAACCCAAAAACAAAACAGTTCCTGCCCTGGAGAAACTTACATTTGAAGGAGAAGGAAAAGGGATTATGTCCTCAATCTTAAATTCAGCCCCAAGCACTATCTGTGTCCAACTTTGAAATGACAGCTGGCCATCTTGACCTGTATGGTCCCTCCACATCTTAAGCTCAACATATTCAAAATGGGACTCATCATTTCCTTCTAAAACGGATGTTTTTCCAAAGTTCCCTATTTTTGTTGATGGTATCACCCTCTTCCGAGTCACCTAAGTTCACAGTGTCACAGTCAATCTTGACTATGTTTTCCATCAACAATGCCTCTTCTCATATCCAGCAAATCTAAGAAAACAAACAAAAAAACAAACAAAAAAATTCCCATCGCCTTCTCTTTTCCTCCATCATCCCATTATCTGTTTTAGTTGCCAGGTACGGTCAATTCTGACTGTATGAAATCACTTGAATCTATCCCTTTCTCTCTATCATGTGGTCAGCACCTTGGTTCAAGTCCTCAGTATTGGTTATTATAATGATACCCTAATTGGTCTTTCTGGCCACCCTCTTCCCTGACACACCTGTTAGGTTATCCAAATCAAATCATTGTCTTAAGACTCAGCTCTGACCACATCACACCTTCTCCCTGCTCAAAAACACACTTGTCTTTCTTCACTGAGTTGCCACCAGAATTTCTTTTCTGATGCAAAAATCTCTCTGCCTTATTCTCTGTTGAAAAGATTCTGGTGGCTCTCATTGCCTACCAAGTAAGATTCAAACTCATTTTCTAAGTAATCAAGACTTTCCAAAATGTTCTGCCACCCTATTTCTTTTTTTTTTAGTTCCTTTTATTTTATTAACATCCTGAGTTGGTGAAACAATAGATTCAAGCTTTGCATGGGGCCAGTTTTGATGGCTTCATGCCACCTTATTTCTACCATGCTATCACAGATTATTCCTCTCTATATTTACTTTAGACTCCATTCAAACTAATCTATTCCATTGCAAATACCAATTTGTACTCTTCTCATTCCACAGTTTTTCACATTTCATTCCCTTTGCCCAGAATGTTCATCTTCCTTTTCTTTCTTGGTCAAATTCCTGCTCAACCATTAACACCCGACTCAGATACTATTTTCTACGTGAAACTTTTTCTTGAATACCACTAGTAACGACTCTTCCCCAGAGTTCACCTCCTTGGAGGTTTTTTTTTTTCTTGGTTGCTCTTTAATGGATTTTTCACATGGTGCGTATAATATTAAAGCAAGAGCAATAGCTAGGGATTCTGGTGCCCAGGGCAAATGCAGGTTTGAGGTCCAAATCAGATTGTGGTCTGGGGAACTATTTGTGTTGGGAGGAAAGTGTTTCTGTGAATATTGGAACCAGGGAAATGGCCTAGAGACCCCTTCCTTGCTTGGTTCTGATGACAATTATCTGCTTTTGACTGTAAGCTTCATGAAGGAAGGGATTGCATGTGCAATATAGACATAAATGTACACACACCCACATCCATGTAACAGAATTATGATATAGACACATAAATGTGGATACATGTGTTCACCCAGCATAATATGGCAAATATAACCTCTCATAAAACATATAATAATTTAACATATATATATATATATTCTACACATATGTAGATTTATACACACAGATGTGTATGTGACTATAAGTATGTAAATATGTATAACCCTTCCATTGTGGACACATGAAAGTACACTACATGTATGCACTTATAATACCCACATAGAAAACGGGTGGCTCTTTCCTACATGTACATATGTGTGTATGTCCACATGCAGAAGCACATATATGATAAAGGGAGACAGGAATGAAAGGAGGGACTGGAATGGAGCTTTTCCTTCTCTGACAGAGAGCTTGGGGTAGATACTTTTCAGGGAATGGATGGTGGAGTCAGGCTTGGGGACGATAAATTTGCTTTTGGAGCTGTTTTTGTCAGTTCTTCACAGTCCTTTCACTTTTTCCTTCTTTCAAAGGCTCAGGGATCAATCACTGAATAAAAGTCACTTTTGCAAACCTATGCTGAGGGTCTGAATTATGTTTCTCCCTGCTCTGGGCTCCAGTTTGTTGCACCAGTTCCTGGGCAGAGAGGAAACAGCCAATGGAGATTTGCTGATTGATGGCTGATGAAATTCCCTTTTCCATGAAAGTCCTAATCCCTGATCTCTGCATTTACTATCCCAGAGCAGCTGCGAAAGCCTCCCCCCCCCCCCCCTTAGCTTTCTGAATATAATACAGGGGAAGGGAACTGAATGTAAGACAGTGAAGAATTCTTTTTTTTTTTTTTAATGATGAAGAGAGGAAAGTGAAATTGGAACTGCTAGTAGGGGGCTTATTGGATTTATTTGGTTTATTTATTTGTTTAAGTCCTCCTCTCCTAAAGGACAAAGTTCTTCTCTTCTCCTTAAGTGCAAAGCCCAAAGTGGGAAACTTTTTAATTTGATTTAATTTTTATTTTAATAGGGAACAGACTGAAGAAGAAATTGGAGCTGCCAGTGGATTTTTCCTCCCCTTGTGAGTGGGAGAATAATCAGAGAGACCACAAATGGATTCAATTCAATAATTCACTCCACAAGACTTTATTAAGCACCTATTGTGTACGGAGCATTTGGCTTAGGGTAAAGGTAGATGGACATTCCCGATACTCCAAGGGACATGTGAACATGAACCACAGCTAACTCTCATATAAAATAACACAAAAGAAGGCAGAAGAAAGGTATAAATAGAGTACTGTGTCAAGTCTTATAAGGGAGGGAGAGAGAAAGAGGTCTGGGAAGGACAAAGCATTATGGAGAGATTTATTTTTAGAACCTCTAGCTTAGAACTAAAACTGGGGTTTACGGGTTCAATCCCAGAGACTAATCATAAAAATCTCTCCTTAGCTCCTAGGTATACCTGGGATATTCCTGGGACCCCTCAGAATTTGATTCATGTCTTCATTTCCATGTGTGCCCACACAGACATTTTTAATGTATATGCACGTATATACATATGCATACATGCATATGTATTGTACATTGTTTGTTCATCTCATAATTTGACTCTAGACTTTTCCTTCTCTTCCTCCTCCTTGCCAGTTGCCTTCACTCTCATTTTACAGCCCCATTCCTTTAAAAAAACAAAACAAAACAAAACAAAACAAACCCTTACCTTCTGCCTTAGCATCAGTTCTAGGACAGAAGAATGGCAAAGATGAATCAAATGACTTCTCCAAGGTCACACAGCTAGGAAATGTCTGAGGTTATATTTGAACCCAGGACCTCCCATCTTTAGACCTGGCTCTCAATCCACTCAGCCACCTACCTGCCCCTTGGTTCCCCCTTCTTTTTTTATATTGTTTTACTCCATCAACATATAAGTTTCTACAGGTGAAGAATCGTCTTCCTTGCTTGTATTTCTCTCATTGCTTAGCTCACATGGTAAGCCCTCAAATTTGTATTGCTTAGACAGAGATGGTAAACCCACAAAACTCCAGGAACCAGGATAAAATGTATTTGGAAAAAGTTTAGCAAAATATAGAAATATTAATACAACATAGATAACGTTAATTTGTGGTTTTCTAAGTCAAGACTTCCCGTGAATGTCCATTTCTATTTAAATCTTTCATCAAGAGCTTAGCAAATAGTAAGTCCTTGACAAATTATCTATTTATTTATCCAATTGGCAAATGCTATAAATTAGGGCTCAATTTATTGTTTGCTTAGACAAGAGGAAATAATGGAGAAAGTATTACTAATTCAGATTAAACTTTGAAGTATCATGTATACAATTTTTCCAGAGAGCAATTGTTAAAAATTTTCCATCTCTCTCTCTCTCTCTCTCTCTCTCTCTCTCTCTCTCTCTCTCTCTCTCTCTCTCTCTCTCTCTCTCTCTCTCTCTCTTCTATCATCTCCAGAATATAACTCAGAGTCATAGCACTACCCTAGAGCTGAGGCTTCTAGACTTTAATAGAAAACCCTGCTGGAATCTTTATTACCTCTAACCCAATCCACACTTTGAGAGTTAAGGCTAGCTGGACTTTCAAGATGGTCATTTCTCTTTCTTTAAGACCTCCACAATTCATATAACTCACAATATTAGTTGAGGATAAGATCTGGAGTTCATCCTCTGCATGGCATCTTCATTCTTCTCTGTTCTTTGGAACTAGTTACCTCTTGGTCCAAGGACCCTTTTACTATAGGTCCGGAGACCTGAGTCAAGGAATTGCTCCCACTTTCTTTTTTAACTTTGACATTGTTTTTCTGTTTCTCCCTCATACTCCTACATCTTCTGGCTTGACTAAAATCTATGCACCCATTATTGGCTTCATTTTATCCATCTCATTTCTGGGCCTTTCTAATAGCTTTTACCTTTGTCTCTTCTCTCTCTTGGAAAGGGCTGAGACCAAAGTTACACATGAAGTATAAACTTCTCCATAGAAATGAATGATAAATACTTGTGCTTTTCTTTAAGTGAACTTACCTGGGTGATATCTAGTCATTCCAAAGTTCATTCCTTTTTGTTTTTCATTTTTTCTTTTTCTTTTTAAAAACCCTCACCTTCCATCTTGGAATCAATGCTGTGTATTGGTTTCAAGGCAGAAGATTGGTAAGGGCTAGGCAATGGGGGTATGTGTCTGAATCCAGATTTGAACCTAGGACCTCCCATCTCTAGGCCTGGATTTCAATCCACTGAGCTACCCAGGTTCCCCCCATTTTTTATTTACTTATTTAAACCCTTACCTTCAGTCTTGGAATCAGTACTATGTATTGGTTCCAAAGCAGAAGAATGGTAAAGGCTAGGCAGTGAGGGTTAAGTGACTTGCCTACGGTCACATAGCTGGGAAGTGTCTGTGGCCAGATTTGAACATAGGACCTCCCATCTCTAGGTCTGCCTCTCAATCCACTGAGCTACCCAGCTGCCCCATACTCCCCCCCCCCCAATCCTTTTCAAGGACAGAAAGCAATGGCAGGACAAAAGTCTCGCCCATACCCTTGTTAAGAAACAGTTTTCCTTGACCTGGCTCTTCCTGGTTACACCCTCCAAATAGTTATTTTTAGACTTTAAAAGACTTGGAGGTCAAGAGAGATGTAAAGTTGGGTTCAACCATATGCTTAAACCAGAAAGATCCAATAATACAAAGAGCAGTTAGGCGAACCAGAATTTACTGGAGCTCGACATGTCTTGCCTTGAAAGTCGGTGGCAGGGACATACAGTTAGCTTTACAGTGTGGCCCATTGGTGAGACTTTAACCAATTGAACTTTAATTAACAAAATTTACCCTTTAACCGTTAAAGGCACAGTGACCATAGATTCTCTATTTCTCTGGGATGGACTGTGTTGCCAGAGAGAGGAAGGTATATTTTTCATGAGATTTTTAAAGGCTATTACTTGTCATTAATTCATGTGGGTTAATCTATGATTCTGAAAATGTGATCCATATAGGTAAGGAGACAGCCATAAAAGGATGGAGGGGAGAGTGGACTTCCAGCTTACAATATGTCTATTAATTTAATTTAATGAATTCTTATTAAGTATCTCCTCAATAAGAAATGTGTAAGGCTAGCAATAGAGGGCTGAAACTTGAACAGCCCTTTTCAAATTGGGGGTATAGATCACTAAAGACAGGGTCATTTGGAGGGAGAGAGAAGGCTAAGGGACCAGGGAGAAGGGAGTGGGGATGGGGAGGTTTCCCAGAGGAGCTGAACCTGGGCGGCCAAGGAGGATTCTGGGAAGCAAAGATGAAGGGGAAATGCACAGAGATAGGGGATGGGATGGGTACCAAATTCAGAGAAGAGATAGTTGTCCTCTTTACCTGGAATAATAAGCAGAATGTGTACACACACAAGCTTGACCATCCTGGATTCTGGTCTTGGAAGATAAATTCAAGTACAGAGATCCAGTGACTGATTGCTAGCAAGTATTTAGAATGTGTATTGAAATGTGGTAGTCCATTGATCGTTCCCCTTGGCAAATTCATAACTGAAATAGAAGCCTAAGGATTAGGGGCTCTGTTGACACTAGTCATTCCTAGGATCAGCAGGAGTCCAATTCATACTTCATTCAGGGACTCAATCTTCCTAACTTATTGCTTCCATTACCAGGAGTAACACATTCCCCTCTTATTGACCGCAGCGGGATGGGAATTTGTTGGCTTGCCCCCCTGCTTGGTCCCAGAGATGCCTCTTTTAAATCAGATTAAATCAGATTATCTCTGAAATGTTCCGGCTTTCTAATATCTTCCCTCTGGCATCCTGCCCTTCTCCATCTGTTGCATTCAGATCTGACCCCTGAATTCCAGGGCTCCGTATTCGACATTGGTGTATTTTGGTTGCACAAGACTCGGATGGCTGCGGGAGACGCTTTCCTCTGTGATGAAGTGTGGAGCAGATCCTCAGAGGAGAGGGAGGGCGCAGGGCCCAGCCAGCTTTCTGCAGACCCCTTGACCTTCCTAGCATTCACACACGTTGGCCTGCAGCCCAGACCCTTGCAGCTGGATACAACAGTACACAATCCTTGAGCAACTATTCCTGGGAGAATTCCATGAAAGTAGACGAGGGTAGGAAAACAGAAATGAAATTAATGTAAACTGTGCTAAGGAATTAAATGAATTCTCTGCCATGGGAACCTTGCCAGACACAATGTTATTCGGTCATTTGACAGCTGAAGTGAGGAGAGAAGGAGTTATTTATCTACATGTTTATATCTGGTGAAAGTCTCCTTTGATAGATAAGAAGACAGGCATGGGTTTGATCTTTAGAGCCAGGCTATCCTTGTATAGCAAATTACAGTGGTTTTACCTGGAGGAATTGCCAAGTGGCCACTATCAATTCCCATCTCTTTCGGCATGCCTTTTGGGGTTCTTGATGGACACAAGCTGGCTAAATTGGCCTGCATCTGAGATCCCATGGCACCAGTAGAAACTTTTGGAGATACCACCTGTCTGCACATCAGCACAACTGGTTAAGAGTTTTGTCCAGGGATCGATGTGAAATTGATGTTTCATTCGTAATTTTTGATTCTTCATCAATGACAGCAATTTCAGTAGAAGTTAAGTCATTTGTCTTAAATGCCCATCACACAGGAAGAAAAAAAAACAACAGCGAATCTTTCGTAATTATCCTTTAAGAAAGTGATTTAGTTACAAAACACAAGAGAAAGTACTATATAAGCAAAATAAAATAATAGATCACTTTGAAAAGTTAAATGTGTTATGTGAAAATGCGACATTCTTCTTGCTATTATTATTCACCCAGTCACCCATCCATCCATTCAGAAAATGAATGAATGCTGTAATTTTGCTTTCTCTCTCTCCTACATCTCTTTTTCCACTCCCACCCAGCTACCACACTAGTTTAGATTCTGATCAAGCCTCACCTAGACTATTAAAGCAATAATATCCTTATTAGTTTCTTAGTCTCAAATTTCTCCTCACTCCCATCCATCTTTCTCATAGATGCCAAAATGATTTTCCATATTAACTCTATAGTCAGTAAACGCCAATGGCTCCTCATGAACTTTAGGGTCAGTTACAACTTCTCTGTTTGGCATCTGAAGCTCTTTGCAATCCAGCTCTTTCCTAATTTTCCAGGGTTCTCACAAGTTATTTTTTTCCCATACATTCTACGGGCCAGCCAAATTGGCCTTTTCATGGTTCCTCAGGCACAAAACGTTACTCATCTCTTGGCTTTTATATTAGTTATCCCTCACAACTCAAGCTGCTAGAGCCTCCTCTCTAAAGACAGCTTTTTGTCTGCTCTGTCTTTATCTTGAATGTATCCATAGATATACATATGCTTATCTGGTTATTAGTGTAAGTTCCATTAAAGCACACTGACTGTTTTTACATTTTCTTTGTATCTCCAGAGCAATGTCTAGAGATAAAATAAATCACAATGTCTGGAAATTAAAAAAAGGTTAATGAATCCATCTGAACTTTAGTAGGTTAATTGATGCTTAGAAGGATAACCCTAAGTCACCTCAAGGCTTTAAAGGTTTCTTTCTCAGCTGACATCCTATAATTCCATTAAGGTTGAAAAAATGTCTTAGCATAGGATCTGAAGTCAGAAGAAATGAATCAAAATCCCAGATCTGCTTGACTTGTGTCATATAGGCAGTAAGGGGGAGAGCAAGAATTTGAATCCAGGCCTTTCAGAGTCCAGAGAATTTCAATCCAGTCCTTTCAGAGTCCAGAGAAGATTTGAATCCAGTCCTTTCAGAGTCCAGAGAAGAATTTGAATCCAGTCCTCTCAGAGTCCAGAGAATTTGAATCCAGTCCTTTCAGAGTCCAGAGAAGAATTTGAATCCAGTCCTCTCAGAGTCCAGAGAATTTGAATCCAGTCCTTTCAGAGTCCAGAGAAGAATTTGAATCCAGTCCTCTCAGAGTCCAGAGAATTTGAATCCAGTCCTTTCAGAGTCCAGAGAAGAATTTGAATCCAGTCCTCTCAGAGTCCAGAGAATTTGAATCCAGTCCTCTCAGAGTCCAGAGAAGAATTTGAATCCTGTCCTCTCAGAGTCCAGAGAAGAATTTGAATCCAGTCCTCTCAAAGTCCAGAGAATTTGAATCCAGTCCTCTCAGAGTCCAGAGAAGATTTGAATCCAGTCCTCTCAGAGTCCAGAGAAGAATTTTAATCTAGTCCTCTCAGAGTCCAGAGAAGAATTTGAATCCAGTCCTCTCAGAGTCCAGAGAAGAATTTTAATCTAGTCCTCTGAGTCTAGAGAGGTCTTTTTCACTATACCTTGGCACATCAAAGAGGGACCAGAGTAGCATAAAGGAATCTAAAGCCATTTTCTGCCCTCAATATTTTGTAAATATTTGAGAGCTTCAAACCCCCACAGGTAGTTGTGCATACCGTACTTAGCCACCCTCCCTTGACTACCTTGCTTACATCTTCTCCCTGATGGACCATCTCTGGAGAGGGTTCTTCTGGCTCATCCCATAATTTTTCCTAACCAGAAGGTAGCTGTGTTAGGGCTGGCTATTAGGAACTGTTGCTGTTTCAATGGTTTGTTTTAATGACTCTTAGAAACAAAGTGTTGGTTTATTGAAATGTTTATCTTCAAGAAGTTTCCTCCCACCTGGGAGGTCATACAAGCTGTCTTCACCTATTTGAAGTGCCACCATATGGAAGCAACTTCAGACTTGTCTTCTTAGTTTTTAGGGATGAAATCAGGAAGAATGGGTGAAAATTCCAAAGAAAATTCCAGGTTTCAACTTTAGAGCCTATTCTTAGTAAGACAGCTCCCAAATTTCATTGGGATTCCTTAGGAGGCTCCCTGTAACCTAAAGTTTTCAGGCAAAAAAAATGGATCTTGTAGAGGGAATTCTTGTGCAGGCATCATTTGAACCAAATAATCTCTAATGTGCCATCTAATTCTGAGACATTGTTAATCAGCGATTCAACGTTCTAATTTGAGTGGCTAATTTTTCTTTGTCATATATAACTTGTTGGGAAGCTCTTGATTCAGAGATAGACCAAAAGAAATTAGAGATGTCTTTCTTCAGGTCTCTTTACTTTCAAGAGAGATCAGCCTGAATCTGCATTTTACATTCTGATGACAATATACCACTAAGTGAAAAAATGCCTTAGCATAGGACCTGAAGTCAGAAGAAATGAATCAAAATCCCAGATCTGCTATTTGCTATCTGCAGGGTCTGATCCATCAATGAGGAGTTTGCACTAGATGCCTTCTGAAGTTCTACCCAGCTCGAAAATGCTCTGATTAATGGCTTATGTATCCAGTGTAAATAATACTTTGGGGAATGAGCAAAAGAGATTTACCCTTTTATCATGCGGTCTTCCTTATCTTTCTCTTATTTCATTTTAGGCTTTTGTTCCTTTTGGGTGAAGGGATATGGTTATAGAGAAAATTTTGAGAAATTGGTTGAAATGGTTTGAGAAAATTTTCATTTAAGAAAATAACTCAAGTAGCTTTAACATCCATAGATCCATCCATTCTGAATTTTTCATTATGGCCGGTGAAGTTTAGGCATTTTCCTGTGATAAAGTCTCATTCTATTTTGCTAAAAGTAGTTCGGAGGAAGATAAATGCCACCTGAAGATGCAGGAATTGCATGTTTAAAAGCAAAACAAATTGTATTTAAAAGTGGAAAACACTTCATCACTTTTGTTCTCCTGCCCGATAAAATTCTAAATTCAGTACTATTTGACTAACAGGTAGGGAGCAAGGAAGTGGTACTCTTTTGGTATTTAGCTGTGTTTGGATATTCAGATTCTAGGCCTGGCATATCCCTGGGCCCAATGCTTAATGCTTAATAATTAAGTTTAGGAGAAAAAGCTTTGGCAGCAAGACAATTTGTCTCATTATTTATGAGTGAACAGTTATGCCCTGGGTAACACAACTGCATGTGTCATTGACACTCACAAGAATAAGAGGGATATGCTGCTACTCTGGGGTTGAAGGAAGCTAATTTCGCATGATTTAGAAGGGTGTGAAAACTCCTAGAGGTAAAGGACTAAGTCTCTACATAGATCCACTTTTAATTAGGTACCTGATGGATGGTTTTTGATGAAGATGGACTAATTTCCTGGTTTTTGTGTGTGAAGAAAAATGATAAAAATATATTTCCTATTTAAGTAGGTGTCATTTGAAATAAACTGACTTCATGGAGTAGTGGACAGAGCCCTCGGTTTGGAATAAGAATACTTGATTCGAGCCCATCACTGGGACTTTTTTTTTTTTAACTTGTGGGACTTTGAACAAATTTAGCTTTCCCTCCTTTGGTTGATTTTCCTCATCTGTTCATTCAGGGGCCGAGTCTAGAAGCTATTTGATGCTTGTGTGAGGCTGTTGGATTTTGTCATGTCAGAAAGGCCATGGAATCATAGCTCTAGTGCTAAAATGGACCTCAGAGGTCATCTAGTCCAATTTCGTCATCTTACAGATGATAATAATGTGGAGAAGGGAATTTAACTTGTCTAATATCATGCCTGCTAGAGAGAGTAAAGAAGACCTGAGCTTGAATCTTCCCACTTAAAACTGTGATTTTAACCTTTCTCAGCCTTGATTTCCTCCCCTATAAAAGGGGATCTTAATAGTATCCGCTTCATATTGTGAAGATCCAATTAGATAATATGGGGAGAGTATGCTGCGAACCTTAAAGGGTGTTTGCTTTCATCCTAATATAGGGACTAGCCTGTGATTTCTTCCATGAGAGGGAATATTCTCCATCAATGCACCTTTTCTGAAATTACTAGTCATAGAGAATTGCCTAGATGTTACAATTGAAATATTTGAGAGATTGATTTTTCCATAAGAATATCGATTTATTGATTAGGCTAGTGTATAGATTGATAGGTCGGTGGACCTCTCGATGACTAAAGACCGTAAAGGTTCAGGCAGATCTGTAAATACGGTTTAAGGAGCTCATAATTCAGTCCCTCCCTAGGATATTCCAAGCCATCTGATTTTCCAACAGTTAATGAAGGGATTGTTCATTAAAACGCTCAATCCCTCTCCATCCTCATAGGTAATAGGGTCCCTAGGAAGGAAGAGTCTCATCGTCTCCACATATTAACCTGGTTTTATTGGGAGGGAAGCATTCCTTGGAGTTCCTAAGAACAAAGGAAATGTAAAATTCAGCAGAGTGATGGAAGTCTCTCATCTAGGACCCTGATACAGGAATTTCCTCTAATTCAAGACTTTGAAACTAGGACATAACATAGTAAATAAAAAAATAAATTCTTACATAGGACATTGAGAGGTAAAGGTCTTGTCCAGGGTGAAATAGCAGATATCCTTCAGAGGTGCTGATAATCCTACTCTTCCTTTAAACTTAAAGCTTGGATTTAAGCTGATCAGATTTGAAGACTTCCAAAGGAAAGTTGCTATGGGAAAAATGTTGCCTTAATTCATTATTTTATACCTAAGAAACAGTAAGCATGTAGAAACTCCTGGAAAGTCTTCTACTTGTACTGATTAGCACCTAATTTACCACCTTTAGTCTGAAGAATTTTTACTGGCACTTAGAGGTTAACTGATCTTCTCAGAGTCAGAGGTGAGACTTGAATTCAAGTCTTCTTGATTCAGAGGTTATCTCTCTTCAATTTACCATGCTGTGCAACATAAAAGAAAGAGACTTAATTTCACTTTTTTTCCCCTGGGAAGAATTTTCAATGGAATCCAATTCAACCAATATTTGCTAAGTCCCTTCTACTTACAGTCACTAAAATAAAGCAGACACTCCTTCCAAGACCTTATATTCTTCTGGGGGTAGGGGATACAACTTGTATTCAAATAATTAAACTTCAAGAAAATTAGGACAAGAAGAATTAAACAACTGGAAGAATTAGAGAGCATTTAAATATGATAACAATGTTATTGAGAAGCAGGTTCAAGGATGAAATAAACTTTGTAGTTGCATCCCCAGGATCTAGCCTTGGGCTTTCTTGCTGTCATACATGCATTTTAAAAATATTTATTATGTACTTCTGGGAGCAGCTACCTGGTTCAGGGGATAGAGCACAATGTCAGGAAGACTCGATTTGAAATCCAGTCTCAGACTATTACTAGCTTTGTGACCCTGGACAAATCACTTAACCCTTTTGGCCTCAGTTTTCTCATTTGGAAAATGATCTGGAGAAGGAAAAGGGTAAGCAACTCTAGCATCACTGCCAAGAAAATCGCCAAAGGAGTCTTGAAGAGTAGAACCTGGCTGAACAACAACAACAACAAATCTACCTCACTCTGGTTTAGAAATTGGGGATACAAAGAAAAATCATCCTTGCCTCAAAGAGCTCATATTAATAGCAGGTATAGAAATGAGCATATCTAAGATAAAATCTAACCTGGGAATTGGGACTGGGGCAGAAAAACACTAACTTCGCCAAGGATCAGTGAAGGCGTACTGGAGAAAGTAGCACTTGAGCTTAATATTGAAGCAACCTAGGGATTCTAAGAAGTAGAAATGACAAGGGAAAAATATTTAATTTAATTAAGTGAAGCTTGTAAGTGACTTCAAGAAGTTAGTTTATAATCTTGGAAGGGTAATAGACAACCTGAACATATTACGATGAAGCAAGATAGAACATAAGGCTAATGAAAAAGACAGCAACTAAAAAAATATGACAAACCTGGATTATATTGGTTGACAATAGATGTTTTATTTTGGAAATAAATATTATGAGAAAAAATTTCCATGAATTATTAGGAAATAAAAAAGGTTTTTGATCATTTGGGATGTTGAAAGGAATACCAGTCACATGGCTATGTCCATTTTTATATTCTTCCAGAACTCCTCTCTATTTCTGTATAGAGAGATCCAGGTAGAAAGTTAAACAAAAATTTAGATCTCACGAATATAAGACTGTATTCTGGATCATATTGGTTACAATTAAAATTCCAGTGGGTCATGATTCAAAATTCATTGGATTTTTTTCAGTGACTATATTGCCTGTCAAAGATGGTATTATCATATAATCATCCACAATGTTAACAACCACAATAAAAAGGGCCACTCTTTATGACTAAAAATAAATTTAAAAAAAGACATAAACTGTTTTGGAGGAGTTCAGTGGAAGAAGAGTCTGTGTCTGGTTGGGGACATCTTTTACCTCTACCATAATATTTGTAGTAAATAATTATTGGATTCTGAGCTGGAAGGAAGTGTTTGGGGAAATATGAGGCTCAGAAAGGGAGAATAAGTCATCAAGGCCACATAGGTAGCAAGTAGGAGAGGTAGAATTTGAATCTCCATCTTCTGATTCTAAATTCTCTTTGCATGATCCTATATTTCCTACTGCTATTTATTCCATTCATGGAAGGATGGTAGGAATTTGGTGACTTGGGATGAAGAAAAAGTTGCATTCTAAACAAATGTTGGTCTAGGACATTGGGGAGCAATGGCAATTAGTCTCATTTGGCTTTCGTGCAGAGTGTGTAAAGCTGGGGTAGCAAGAGTTTAAACTGAAAAGATTTGCTGAGATTACCTGGAATGCAATTCTTAGGTGTTTGGACTTTATTCCAGGTGCTTTGGGGAGCCTTTGGTTGGCTTTGAGCAATGGAGTAACATTCAGAATTAGTGAGTTAAAAAGATTAAATTGACAGTATAAAGAATGGGTTGAAACAGAAAGATGGGAGTCAGTTAGCAGACTATTATGATAGCCCAGGCAAATGGCAATGAGGGTCAGAACTTGGGCATGTGGCAAAGGGAAGAGAAAAAAAAAGAATGACATAGAAAATGTCATGACAGTAGGATATATTACTTTATTTGCTTATTCTTAATCAATTAAGTGTCTTCTCTCTGCAAAGGCTTGTGCCATTATTTGACAAGAAGTGTGTAAGAACGATTGTGAGGAAGGGAATCAAAGATAATCCCAGGAGTTTAAAGCTTGGACACTTGGGTGAATTTCCTAGTAGTAAGAGGGAAATCAGGAAAAAGAGCAGGTCCAACTTTTGTGGAAAACCGTCATTATTGTCCATGGTTATGGATGATTTCCAGTCTCAGAATCTCTACATAATTTCCAAGCTAGCTTTATCTCAGATAGATTCAGATTCAGAACGATCTTGGAAAGAACATTTCATCTTTTAGAGAGGACCACTTTTGAAATGCCCCCAAACAAAAACTAACTTTTAAAGATTTCCAGAGGTGAGCCCGTAATCTCTTTCAGTGACCTCTTCCAATGTTTAACAGCCCTCACTGTCAGACATTCTTCTATAGTGCTAACTTAATTTCTTCATGTTAGAGCTTAAACCTATTTATTTTTATTCAATTCTCGGTGGAAATGCAGAACAGCTGCTCACCCTTATACTCCTCTGTCGAAAGACTACTACTAAATCACCCTTCAAGTTCCCTTTTCTAGGCTAAATCCCTTCGTTTATTTTTTCCTTTTTAGTATCATTTTTCTATCCCCTTCATTCTGTGGCTTCCCTCCTGTGAGTTGCCCAGACTTATTTCAGACTTTGGAGTCCATGATCAGATCTGTCTCTGAATTAAGATTTTTTGCCCCCCAAAATAAGAATGATGTTTTGGGAAGATTATACCATGATGTTTTTATTTGGTAGTTGGACTTTTCTGTCTTCGCAGGTTGTCACCAAGATAATAATGCAATTCTCTTTCCTTCTTCATCAGAAATACTTTTTCTTTTTTAAAGTGAAAATCTTATCAATGTCTTTTGTTGTATACATCACAATTATTTCTTTAAAATATCCATCCTTCCATATACTACTTCTCTTTCAATAAGGAAAAACAATTAAATAAAAATAATCAATAAAAATGACATGTATCATCTTACACCACAGTCTACCACTTCTCTACAACGAAGAGGGAATTGTTGAATTCCAGAGAACTTAAATTTTAATGTAAAACATCGCTATCTTATTACATATGACTGTCACAGTATTCTAGGGCATTGAATCCCACCTAACTAGTCTCCAAGTTTGTCTTTCCTATATGGCTAGTCACCCTAATGCCATTAAAGAAGATATGGTATATGACCTCAGAAGATCCTATGCTTCTCAAACTGACAACCACTGACAATGGATTATCATTTGGGTTATGACAGCCAATTGTGTATCCCTGACTTAGAATGGGATTCAGAAGTTATTTAGCTCAAACCCTAACTAAAACACAAATCTCCTTTATAAACTAGATGGAGAACTGAAGCAGGGCATTCCCTTTGATGGTTGTTTTACTTATTAGAAAGTTTTTTTTCTTAGAGTGAACTGAAATCTTCTCTGTAACTTCCACCACTTCACCCATCTTTTTTTTTTTTATCTTCCTGGACCACACAGAATAAATTTTATCTCTCTTCCAAATGATGATCTTTCAAGTACTGAACTGATTATACTTCCCCAGATCTCCTGTTGTACAGGTTAAACATATAATGTTTCTTCAACCAGTTGTCATACAGTATGATTTAAAATCCTTCCACCATTTTGGTTGAATGTTTCTAGAGAGATTGCGAACAATAGTCTTCCTGAACTATGAAACCTAGATCCAATCACAATATTCTATTATACTTAGGTGGACTGGAATAGAGAAAGTAGAACTATCAATAATTGTCTTTGTTGTGGAGATCAAACATAATAATGCAACCTAAGGACTTGCTAGGTAGCTAGGTGACTCAGTGGATAGAGTGGGTTTAAATCTGACCTCAGCCACTTACTGGCTATGTGACCCTCGACAAGTCTCTTTACTTCTGTTTGTCTTAGTCCACTGGAGAAGGAAATGGCAAACCACTCTAGTATCTTGGCCCAGAAAACTCTGTGGATAGCATTGGTATACCATGGTCTAAGGGGTCACGAAGAGTCAAATACAACCAAAGAACAACAAAGAACTAGTTAGATTTTTTTAGCTGCCATACCATCCTATTAATTGGAACTTGTTCACTAAAATTGCCAGATCTTATTCAAATGAGTGACCTTTTGACTCTCTCTCCTAAATGCTATTTTTATACAGCAGATTTTTTTTTAAGATCAAATGTATGATTTTATATTTATACCCATTCCCATTTTCTAGCTATGTGACCCTGGGCAAATTACTTTACCCCCATTGCCTAGTTCTTATTGCTCTTCACTTCTGCCTTGGAACCAATATGTAGTATTGATTCTAAGACAGAAGGTAGGTTTGCTTTAAAAATATATATATATTTATATCTATTAAACTCCACTTTATCAGATTTGGCCTATTTTTTTGATGAAATCTTTTGGATCCACATTCTCTCTTTCAGTTAACTAGTTATCTTTCCCAGATCCACAAATTTTATAAGCATGCCTTCATTTTGCTATTCCATTGAATGATAAAAACATTAAACACTACCAGGTCTCACACAGCATCCTTTGGTATTTCACTGACTAATTCCCTTTAAATTCAATCTTTATCTTCCCTCCAGATTGACTCTGTTAGAGTTCAAACCATGAGAATCTACCTAGATTTCTCTATATTGAAATCAGTTCAGCTAACATGAGATGCACATGACAGATTATTCTTGCCATTGAACTCTGAGATGACTCTTAGAGTTTTCTCCTTGTCTCCCATTCTTTATATTTCTCCAAGCACTGTCTCCTTATCATTAGAAGCATTTTACTTTACCAATAAGTCCAGTCAGTAATTTATGACATATCTTACAGTCATCAAAAAGAGACACTCTCAGAAAATGTCTAACATTTGTAGTCCCTCCTCATCACAAGTGTATTTTATCAATGTGTCAGTCTTGTGATCTGTGCCCCAGACTCATAAGTCATGTACTCCCTCTTACCAGGTGGTCTGTAGATGACATCTATAACAAATCACTTCTATCTCTTCTTCTTTTTATTTTCACTCCAATATTCAACATCTTATAACCCAGGGAAAATTTCATATTTTCTTCTCAGGCTCATCATCATCCTCAGAAGAGATGAAAACAAATGGATGGAATCTATTTTCATAGAGTTCCTCTATGCTTAAGAGGACAACATATTTGATGAAATAGACATCTTAATCACATTCAGAGGGAGTATAAATCAAATCATTTTGTATAGAGAAAGACACGTCTCTTAACTATACTTCAAATTCTGACTTCGATACTGACTGGCTATGTGGCCTTGAACAAAATTCTTAACCTTTTAAAAAATTAAATATTTAATAATAATTATTATTATTTTAATTAATCAATTATTTTATCTAATGTAATAAGGGATTATTTGAATGATAAATGGTAACTAAAGATCAGATCTGCCAATCTTCTCCCTTTCTCCCTTCCTCCCTTTAACCCCTGGTTATCTCCCTCCTCCCTTCTTGTCCTTCCTTGTCCTTCCTCCCTTCCTCTCTCTTATTTCCTGTTGATTCTTCATTTGGTCTCTCTCAGTCAACTCAGAGTGGTGTATCCAATAAATCACTCTTTTCTCTTCTCTGAGATAAGTAAGAGATTTATTGGGGAGAAAGGTAAAGATAAGAAATGGAGTGAAAGAGTGTTTGAGGTTTCCCTAAACACTAGAATATTTCCTAGATTGGAGGATGGTGGAATCTAGTTCAGTCTGAGAAAATGGGTTAACAGGTCTAGAAATTCAGTCACTGTAACACAGCAGAGAAACCAGAGAGCTGGACTTTGTCCTTCTTTCTTCCTGTTCCCCAAGGCTTCATTTGACAACAAGATATTATATAGAATATATATATATATATATACATATATATATGTATAACTTTATATGGCTTGTTTTTTTCTATCAGTTCTTTCTCTGGAGTGTGACCCTGGGCAAGTCAATTAACCCCCATTGCCTAGCCCTTCTCCTTTCTGTCTCAAATGCAAAGAGACCCAGTTTTCAGTTTGTTCTGATCCTTTCTCAACAGTCTTTTCTGGATATCATTCTAAATAGAATGTTCTCTTTTGAATGACAGCTCAGCAGTCTTAGTTATTGTATCTCTGTTGCAGGCTTTTCCATTTTCTCACTTCCACAACATCACACTAATAATTGATTATTTAATTAAATTAAGAATTAAATTAATTAAAATTATTATTGTTAATAATAACAATTAATATCAAAAACATTTTAAAAATTAAAATATCCAGATATTTACTCCCTCCATTCTCTGCAATATAGAAGGCTTCATTTGACAACAAGATATTATATAGAATATATATATATATATAAAACTATATATCGCTTGTTTTTTTCTATCAGTTCTTTCTCTGGAGGTAGGCGTGTACAAGTCATTCTTTAAAAATATTTCTGTTAACAATATCATTGAAATAGTTTCTGATCAAGGACACAAGTAATGCCCAGTGAAATTGCACCTCAGCTGCAGGAAGGGTAGGTAGAGGGGAGGGAGGGAAATAAAGTGAGTGTTGTAACAAAAAAATTAAATAAAAATAAAAAAAATAATTCTTTCAAATCTAACCTCAGACACTTCCCAGCTGTGTGACCCTGGGCAAGTCACTTGACCCCCATTGCCTAGCCCTTACCACTCTTCTGCCTTGGAGCCAATACACAGTATTGACTCCAAGATGGAAGGTAAGGGTTTAAATTTAAAAAAATATATATATATATATATATATATATATATATATATATTTCTGATGGGGCAGCTGCGTGGTTCAGTGGACTGAGAGCCAGGCCTAGAGGTGGGAGGTCCTAGGTTCAAATTTGACCTCAGATACTTCCTAGCTGTGCGACCCTAGGTAAGTCACTTAACCCCCATTGCCTAGCCCTTACTGTTCTTCTTCCTTGGAACCAATACATAGTATTGATTCTAAGACAGTAGGTAAGGATTTAAAAAATATTTCTGTTGCTGAAAATTATATTCTCTCTCTCTCTCTCTCTCTCTCTCTCTCTCTCTCTCTCTCTCTCTCTCTCTCTCTCTCCCTCTTTCTCTCTCTCTCCCTCTTTCTCTCTCTCTCTCTCTCTCTCTTTCTCTCTCTCTCTCCCTCTCTCTCTCTCTCTCTCCCTCTCTCTCTCTCTGTCTCCCCCTCCCTCCCTCCCTCCCTCCCTCCTTCCCTCCCTCTCTCTCTTTCTCTCTCTCTCTCTCTCTTTCTCTTTCTCTCTCTCCCTCTCCCTCTCCCTCTCTCTCACCCCTACCCTACCTTCCTTTTTAGAGTCCATGCTGTGTATTGTTTCCAAGGCAGAAGAGTGGTAAGGACTAGGTAATGGGAGTTAAGTGACTTGCCCAGGGTCATACAGATAGATTCTGAGTGTCTGAAGCCAAATCTGAACCCAGAAACTCCTATCTCTGTGCCTAACTCTCAATCCACTGAGCCACCTAGTTGCCCACTCTAATGCTCTCTTGGTTCTGCTCATTTCTGGGCTTTAATTTCCTTGTCTACAAAATGAGAAGGCTGGATTGGGTGATCTCTAAATTCTCTTCTAGTTCTAATATCCTCTAATTCCTAAATTTGTGTTTCTGTGGATCAGGTTTTCTCAAAGAGAGATACACCTGGGCTAATTTTGTCCATGAATCATGTAAAATCCCTCCTGGCTTAGGAGCAGTTGGACCATAAATGGCTTCCCCGAGGATTAATGAGCAGAGCTCAGTGCACCTTTGTTGGTGTCCTGTGCCCTCCCCTTCAGACCAGATGGCCCCGAGCGAATTGAAGGAAAGCCAACACAACCGCGGCATCATCCATTCCTGAAGCAGGAGCCTTGCCTGCCTTTTGTAACATGCTGTTTCTTTGGTTAAAAATAGACCTGGATGAATAACTGCTGGTGAGCTAAGTGCTAATTCTGGACAAGAAAAATTCTCATAGATCGGAGGGCTTCTCCCAGGGAAGAGAACAGCGGAATGAACTGGGGCAGCATGGTGATATGTCTGTGTGCATGTGTGTGCAGAGGGGAGGTGGGAAGGGGTGACGTGTTCGTATCCAGCACACATTTAACCGGGGGCCTTAGTGCTGATCAATAATAACACAAATTGATTATACTGTCAGGCTAACAGAATACTCTAGTAATAATGGTAGGAAATAGGAGTACAAATAGTTCCATTTAACAGATGGAGAAACTGAGGCTAAAAGAATACCCAAGATGATCCAACCAATAAGTATCAGTGACTTGCCCAGGGTCATACAACTAGAAAGTGTCTAAGGTCAGATTTGAACCCAGGACCTTCTGTCTCCACCCCTGGTTCTCAATCCCTGAGCCAACTACCTATTGCTTTGCTTCTCAGAGATTTAGCTCTTTACCTATAAAATAGGGATAAGAATTATATAGCTCATCTGATTTCTAAGAGGGAAGCACTTTGCACAAGTTGATCTAGAATAGAAAAGCGAGTAGTAATATTATAAATTATTATCATTATTATGCATAATTATCTTTATCCTGTTTTCATTTTTCTTTAGAAATTCCCACCGACATTGTGCTTACAAGATGCTCAAGGAGGAGAATGCAGCACTGTATCTTATGGTACCCAGGGTGATGCTGAGCCAGCATGGATTATGTCTGCCTCTGCCTCTGTGGCTGTATCATCTTAAATAATGGGACCCCTGGGAGCACATGGAAATAAATGAATACCAGGAAGTTTGTAGCAATTAGGAAGGGTTCTGACCATGCTACTAAGGATGATGGTCTTTTCTAGCTACGGTGGCTATTCCATAGTGAGGTGGGAAGTACGCTGCCCTGGAGATCAGAGCACCTGCGTGAATCCTGACTGTCTCTGACTAGCTGTGTGACTTTGGGCAATGCCTTGATATCTCTGGGTCTCACTTCCCTTATCTGTAAAATTAGGGGCTCAGATGAGATGATTTCTCAAGTCTCTACTAGCTTTAGTTTATATTCCTACAAACCCTCTTTTAAACTCTAAATGTTGGTAGGAGGGTTAACTAGTAAATTAATTTATCCTGCAGTGTTCTTGGTGGAGAACAACAATAATAGTTTATGTATAAGACAAAATGCAGATAATCAATAAAAGGAAGGCACTAGAATTAAGATCAATGAAGAGAAGCTTCTTATAGAAAGTGGGGCTCCTGTTGCAAACTAAAACCAAGAGGCAGGGATGAGGGGGGGATTTTTCAAGGCATGGAGGACAGTCAGTGAAAATGGACAGAGTCATGATATGGAGTTTCTGGTATGAATTTCTATCACTGGAGGTCCTAAATGAGAGGCTAATTCTATGAGAAATAGATACATACTGAAGTCAGATGGCATAGGACCCTGTTGGCGAGAACCTGGCATGGGTGCTGAGTAGGTGTGGAGGAAGCTGCTCCATTCTCCCTCTCCACAGCACCCAAGGACATTTTTTGCACACCTTTCCCCTCTGTCCAGAAGCCCAGTGTGATCATTTTCTCCCTCTGCTGTCTAGAGTAATATGGGGGACTCCCAGGCAGCTTGAAGTTACAGTTTGGGCATGTGATCTGGAAAATGTTCACCAACACTGGTATAGGAAATAGTAACCCAGAGTTGAAAAAGGATTAAAAAGGGATGGGGAGGTGGTAGATAGGTGGCTCAAGGATCGAGAGCCAGTTCTAGAGATGGAAGGTCCTGGGTTCAAATTGGAGAAAAACAGCAATAACATCAACAATGACAACTCCATCTTCTTTCTAATTAGCACTAAGTGGAATGGGTTGCCTTTGGATGTAGGAGGCTCCACATCACTAGAGGTCTCCAAGCAAGAGGAGGCAGATCACTTAGCCCCTATTATTCACTATTTGCCCACATAAGCCTTGCTTTCTGCTTAGACTAATCAGTGTTCCCTAAGAGAGCTCCAGAGTCACCAGCGCTGCATCTCTGGCCCAACCCAGAATCCTAAAAGCTCATATTACATTCTCAACTTCATCTTTCTTCTTGAATGGAATTTCCCAAGTGCCCTGGCACAATAATTTCTTCCCCAGAAGCTCCTCTACTACTGGACCTGAATGACAAATTCCTTAGAGGAAAGGTTGTTAACTTTTTGGTGCCATGGTCTCCTTTGGTAGTTTGCTAGAAAACCCCAAGTGGGGACATGAAGAGTCTGACAGGACAAAGTCCAACACTCTGTGACTAGATCAGAATAAGGAGAAGCTGGAGGAAAGGCATCCGAATTGGGTCATTGTAAGGGGCTTCGAGAGAGGGTCTCTCTGGGTGCTTTTTGGGTGGCTAAAATTTAAGAATGAATCTTTCTCCCCCTCACATACTTGCTAGGCTGCCTACCTGTTCATGGTTTTGCCATTGAACCTTAAGGTGAATACTGTGCGAAAGAGAATGCCTTGTGGCTCAGGTGACAGGATATGCAGCTCCAAGGAAAGTGGAGTCAGTGGGAAGAGAGAGTAACAGGGGCTCTGGATGAGTTTACCTTCCCTCCAAGGAAAAACCGACAAATAGAATGGATCTCCCGCCTTCCTGAGCTGGACTTGCTTCAGACTCAAAGGTGTTGAGAAGCCTGGATGTTCGCTGTTCAAGTGAGGTGCATGTCAGTAATGTCGACACAGCACGCCGAGGAAATGTCACATCTGTCTACGATTGGCTACCTCTGGATAGGAGAAACAGCTGGAAGCCTGGAAACCAGATGTTACTTTCAATCAAATAGGGGTCAAGCAGCTTTAGACAAAGTTATGTTTGAACCTCCCCAGCCCCAGTCTGAAGGAGGAAAAGGAAGGCAGGTTTAGATGGAACCATAATTATTTGAGCAGATTTTCCGTCCTTCCCCTCCTCTCCGCCCCAATTAAATGACACTGCAACTAGCAGAATGCAACTGCCCAAACCTCATGGACGAACGCTGAAGCTAGGTAGAAGGGGGAAAGGGCAATTATTCGGGAATGAGAGAAGTAGGGCTTTGGCAAAGGTTGGGGGTCCCACCTGCAAAACTAGGAACCCTGAAAAGCTCCACGTAATGTTTCCAGGGCTCAATGCTCTTCAGGTGCCGTTTCCTACCAGTTGTATGAGCAAATGGGGGTTTCTCTAACATCTGGGGAGAAACGGCCTTCACTCGTGAGAACAAGTTAGCGGCTGCTTATTATTTTTCAATTAAATTGCTTGGATTCAATAAAAAAATGGACTCTTCCCCAAGCTAACTCAATAATCACCAGAGGGAAGAATAGGGAGGGAGTGAACTGATTAAGCTGCAGGTGGGCTCCCAGTTGTTCCTTTTTTAAGGTAGGGTAGGAAAGAGGTTCTTTTAACACCAATATTTTGGTTGTGTGTGTGAGTCATGGAAAGTCTCAGAAGGACCCAAAGGTAAAGAAAAACATACCTAGAGGGGACAAAAAGATTGTAGTCATTTTCTAAGGAGGACTCGAAAAATGATTTTGAAATATTACCCAACCCATGACTGACCTGAAAAAGAAGAGCCAGCTTTTTAGTGAGAGGGAAGGATTACAGATGGCTACCAGCAACCACCAAAGGTCACGTCATCCTTTCAATATCGCCCGTTGCTTGGCGTGGATCGTCACATTTGACCCTGGAAAAAAGCTGTCTGCACTCTCTAGCTCCATTTCCTCCCTTCTCTCTCTCTTCTCACATCCTTGCAGCTTCCTTCCAATTGGAAGTGCTCTCTCCAAAGTTGCAGAGATCTCCTAACTTGCCAAATCCAACAGCATTTTCTCAGCTTTCCTTCCTTATGACATCTCAACAGAAGAAGACACGATGGACTACACTTGCCCCCCCCCCCCCGTTCTCATTTCTCCCTGGTTTTTGTGCCTCAGAACAATCCTGCAAAGTGAGCTGTAGAAGTGTTATAAATAAGAGGGATGAGAAGAGCAGCTCTCCTGAGGCAGGGTGGGGGGAAGGATCAAACGAGATCGTGTGGAAGGTTTGGCAGACTTGAAAGAGAGCTGGCTTCATCAATTTAGATTTGGAAAAAGGAAACAAAAGCTACTGATATTGAGACAGATTTAGTCAAAGGATGGCAGAATATTATAATCTGGCAAAGAATGCTTCTTCATCTGGGGCACTGAAGGAGAAGACATCAGTTGTTTTAAGGTTGGCAAAACACATACCTCCTCCTCCCTCCTTTAATCCTGGCAACCACCCGGTGATGTTGGCATTGCATATATATTATCCTCATTTTACAGATGAAGAAACTGATAACAGGGAGATTAAATGACTTGACCATAATCCCATAGCTAACAGCTAACAGCTAAAGCTGGATTGTAACCCAGATCTCTCCTGACTGTGAACCCGATATTCTATTTTATTATTATTATACTATCTTATTTAATAAAATAAAATAAAATTTAATTAAAAATAATTCTCAATACAACATGAGAAATGAATAATTCTGTGAATGTTCCTTGCCCACCCCAGAAGAAAATAAGAGCTTGAGAATTCTCATTTGGGATATTATTGATGTCCTTTATGTCTCCTTCTAACTTTTATCTAGATTACTTTGAAGCAAGGAAATGGGTGATATAATCAAAGATGTCTCTTGACATTTGTTTTTCTTTTCAAGAGGAAAAAAGTTTGACAGATGAAAAGCATATACTTTATATGTTTAAAGCTAGATTGTACAGTGGATAGAGCACTGCTCTTGAAATCAGGAAGACCTATCTTCATGAGTTCAAATCTGACCTTCAATGCCTATTAGCTTTGTGACCCTGGGCAAGTCACTTAACCCTGCTTGCCTCAGTTTCCTCATCTGTAAAATGAGCTGGAGAAGACTATTTTAAGCATGACATGAACTTCCCGCCAAGTACTCTCCAATCCAGTAACATTGGCCTGTTGGCTGTCCCATGATCAAGATTGTCCATCTCTCAAGTTCTGGCATTTTCTCTGGCTATCTATCATGCCTGCAATGATCTTCCTGCTCCATTCCACTATTAAGATTTAGTTTCTCTGCTAAAAGTATTATATTTTTATAAGGTTTATTAAAGATTAAGAAATAAAGAAAATACAAAATAAGATAGCACGTGCCTAGGAAGCAGGAAGAGAGTTCCAGCAGCCAGAGAGCTCCTTTAAATAATAATTTGTGATCTTGCACTTGGGGAGATTAGAGAGAATTCTGGGAGCTAGCAAGGACTTCTGGGGTTTGAAGTCTGGGGTTCAAATCTCCATTTTTACTCCACCTACTGACCTCTCTGGCTTCCTTCAAAGATCCAGCAAAATCCAAAATTCTATAGAAATCCTTTCTCAGCTCTCTGAATTCCATTGCCTTCTGTATGTTTACAATTTCCTATTTATTCTGTATATACCTCTATTTACATAGCTGCCTGCATGTTCTCTGCCCCATTAAAATGTGAGCTCCTTGAAGGTAGGGACTGTCTTTACAGTGCTTGAAACACAATGGGCACTTACTTAATTATTTGTTGACTAATTTTTCAATTCTAGGTGCAACAACTGGAGTCCCCAGCAGAGGAACTCAAGCCATGAGGACCTTGGAGCTTAGAATTCCATTCCAGATGTTGCAAATAGCCCAATAAGAAAGATGTGAGAAACCAGGGTGCTGGGCTCTAAGCCCAGGGGCCACTTTGGATTTAGAACGGATTGGGACCAATGCCATATAGGAGATCAGCTAAACTGTGAATCTAATCCTCCATCCCTGACCAGCCTGAAGTGAAAATGGGAGGGATTATTTCTCCAAAGTCTTGGGGAAAATGTTTGTGTTTGTTCTCGCTGTTCCTTTGAAGTACACTTCCCTCTCTAAAAGCTAATCCAATTGTCATAACCGATTAAATGGAACTGAGGTGCTGAGACTCCTAAAATTAAGGGAATAAAATCAGTGGGAGCTTGAGCCAGTGATGGAAACAGGAGATCCACCCAACCCCCTAAGGTTACCAGAGAACTTTGATGGGTGAGTGAAATGTAAAACACCCAGTCAGGGCAGAGTCACTGTGATATATATAGATCACAAAATGAGACAATCTTGAATTTTCTTTACTGTGGACTTAGTCTATAATTAGCTAGTAACTTAAAAGCCTGCTTTCATATTTTATACTCAACCTCCTTAGCGAATCTCTATCTTAAATTGAAACACTTGAAAACATTCTGATCAGTCAGAATCTCAAAGAAGATTGGGTAAAGATGTCTTGATTTCTATTATACCTTTTTCCTGAGAAAAGAACCCAAATGAATGATAGTTCCAATTTATCTACCTTCATTTTTTTCCCCTAGAAGGAGGTATGCTCCATGAGATGGAATTTGGCTAATGACCTATTGGTAAAAGAAATGGATAAAGAATTACAGGACTCCAGTTTAAACCTTAGATGCCAATTACTTGCTGTGTCTTTCAGCAGTTCATTTCAATGCCCCAGGGGCCTCAGTTTTTTAATCTGTAAAACAGGAAGAAATAACAGGTTGAGTGAACAGTATGGGAACCTCATAGGAATGAATGAATGAAATAAAAAAAAACATAATTAAGAAATGTGTAAGGAATGCTTGTTGAAAAAAGCATTCATTAAGTACCTGTGGAACTCATATTGGACTGATCAGTCACATTGTACTCTGACTCCAACATCATGATGTCATTGGTCTTCCTTGAAAATGAAGGAACAATGAAAATGAAGAACAATTATGTGTCAAACACTATACTTAATGTTGGGAGGAGCACTTAAAAAACCAAGATTGTCTCCCTTCTCAGGGAACTCTCATGATAATTCGGAGAGACCTTGTTTCGTGTTCTGCCTCTGACATCTATTGGCTCTGTGATCCTTGGCAAATTTTATAATCTTTCAATGTCCCCAGGAAACTCTCTAAGAATCTAATTTCAAGAGAAGGTATTAGTCTGTACTGATAGAGGATATTCCTTACCAGGAACTTCCTATACCAGTAAAATCTCATGCCTGGACTAAAAATAAAATTAAAATTGAGATATTAATTTCTTGTACTCCTTAGGATTATTGTGAGACTGAAATAAGGCAATAGGGTGTATTTGTAGCTACAAAGACCTACCTGTGTAGGATGGCACCTTATGTAGTAGAAGAGACTCTGGGCTGAGAGAACACAGATTCTAACCTTCAGTTCTTTCACTTATTTACCATATGACCTTGGGAAAAGCATTTATCCTTTGACTCTGAGCTTCAGTATGTTCATGTATTAGATGGGCAATGGGAGAGACAAAATACTAGCTGTAGTTACACTAACAGGGCTGTTATAAGGAATGAATGAGATCATGAATGAGAAAAAAGTGCTATTTATATACTATAAAAAGTATTCCAAATAGGTCAGCTCTAATTACTAGATAGAAAAAGGTACAGCAGCTATATCTGCTTAGAAATAAATTATTCTGATACCCACTGCAAATAAAACCCAAAGCAGTCAACACAACAAAATGTGTAGTTTCCTTGTCAGTAGTCTGAGAATAACTGTAAAGCTTTCCTGGGGATAGGCAAGGTCAAAGGATTAAGAGCATAAGCTCTTCTCAGATGATCAGGACATGATTTAGTTATTTGCAGGGAACCGGTTAGAATGACTGATTCAGTAGATTTTTTTTTTTTTAAGTCTTGGGATTGTCATGTAATAGATGAGAGTACTACAAAAAAGCAATGTGCACAGGACAAATATAGGAGTGAAATACATGTAGAAATACATCTACCGTGATGCTAACCAGCTCCCTGCAAATAAATAACTAAATCAAGTCCCGATAATCTGAGAAGAGCTTATGCTCTTAATCCTTTGACCTTGCCTCTCCTCTGAACTATATGTAGGCAAGAAAATGTGGAAATGAACTCCCATTTCCATTGGAGTATTTCCTTTGCATCATTTCCCCAAGCTCATACCTCCCTGAAACAAACATTTCTCAAACAGACAAAGTTACACTGGAATCTCACTTTAACACACTTTGCTGTAGATCAGAATTCCAAATGTGGGTGGGTTTGTCTTGGAACCAGTTCAAGAGGGATTGGTTATGAGAATGCCCAAAGGACCTCATTACAGGGAGATCCCACCAACAAGGTAGGCACAGGGCCAGGCTTATCTGTAAGCCAAACTGGCAATCACCTATGAAGTGTGATAATAATAGTCCATATTTATTTAGCCATTTTAATTCTTGTTTCATCAGAAAATCATTGTGAAGTAGGTAGCCTTTTAAGATTTACCCCAATTTGTAGATGGGAAAAGTAAGTAGACAAGAATTTCAGTGAATGCAGAGTCTCTTAAGAGCATAGATAATGGACCTTAGAGATAATCTCATTTAATCTTCTCATTTTGCAAATGAAGAAACTGAGATTTGGAAAGGTAAAGGAAATTGACCATGGTCATGTATGTCCTCAGTGGAAGAACTGAGATGTGTTGAACTAATTTATACAATTATTAAATCCAATATTCTTTACATTACATTCTCATTCATTTGGGGCAGCTAGGCAGCAACAGTGGATAGAATACTGGACCTGGAGTCTGAAGCTTCCTCGATCCAGCGAGAAGCCTCAAAGTAGGAAGATAGAGGAAGGATAGAAGTTCTGTATGCCGCGAGGGGGGTGGCAGAGCCAAATTAGAGATATGAGTTGGCAGGAATGAGTCAGAAATCCAGGCCTTATTAATTACAAAGGAGCCACAGCAAAAACTCTGATCAGTGGACTACTCAGAAGGCTTGTACCCTTCCAGTGATCCAAATTTAATATTACACAGGTCGGAGATATGATAGAGAAAAGAGAGTGCCTGGCCAAAGGCCAGGTCCCAGGTGGGAGAGGTAGATCAGGAAAGAAATCAAAGATGGAGCTTGGCCAAGCTCCAGCAAGGACAGGCATCAGTGAGAGCTGAGATCCAAGTGAGGAAGAGAGAGAAGAGAAGGCGGAGCTTGCTGCACCCTGTATTTAATCTCTTTGATATGCAAATATACACAGTACACAGGGATGATTCTCATTGGTTAATGACAAGGTATAGGTGTGGTTTCTCTTAGCCAGGTGAGCACAAAGAAACCTGTTTTCCCGCCTAACCTGGGGGAAGCTGGGGTCAAGGGTCAGAGCCTTTCCCAGCCATGTGTAAGACTGAGCATGCTCTCTTCTAAGCCACTCTGTACATACTGTTTCCCTTGCCCATAGCTATGGGTGGACTTCTATAGAGTCAAAAAAGAACTTAATTCAAATCTGATCTCAGACACCAACTGGCTGTGTGAACTTGGGCAAATCACTTAACTCCATTTGTCTCAGTTTCTTCATCTGTAAAATGTTCTAGAGAAGGAAATGGCCAACCATTCCAGTATCTTTGCCAAGAAAACCCCAAATGCGGTCACAAAGAGTTGGATCATTGAACTCAGTGATCTCTGAATGTGAGTCTAGGTTTTCAAGCTCCAGGTCCAGAGATCTTTCAAAATATCTTATCACTTTGCATATGGATGCAAAGGATAAGGCTCCTTGCATGAAGTAGGATAGAGCTTCTTGTTTCCAGGTCATTAAAAAAAATCAGTAACTGAAAAACCTATATATCTTACCAATGCATCTAAAAGCATTTTTTCTGAGAAGGGGTCCAAAGGCTTCAGCAGGCTTCAAAAGATATCTGTGGCTCAAAATGCTTATGAGCTGGGTTAGGATGACTTAAAATTTAACCACTGATTACTCACTTCTTGGTGCCCCAAACTACCCTTTCTAAATAGCAGCCTTTCAAAATACAGATGCCTCTGGGAAGGATCTCTTACTGCTTTACTTCAGTGAGAATGGCTTTATTAAATTTTTCTATTTAATGCTTGACAATAAGTTTGGGATAGCCATAGTATAGAAAGAGAATAAAGCAGGGGGACATAGGGCAGAAAGTGGAGGAAGGATGGGGAAACAAAAGGCAGAAGCTACTAAAGACATATCTTGTCAAGCTCAAATTTTCAGTTGGTGCTAGTTCCAAGAGATTTCATCCAAAAAAACCAAAAAACACTTTCGCCAGACTCCAGTATATTTGCACTAATTTATTTTTATTTTTAAAATATGCCATAATGTTGCAAGAACATTTTGTGTTCAAATAATGTGAAATATTATGCACTGACTCTTTAAAGTCATTTTCATATAGTTCAGTTAATTATTAAAAGGGAGAAAATGTGTTGTGTGAGCAAAGGAAAACGTGTATATTTATTGTCAGATTAAAAAAAAATATTTTCCCTGTTGTGAATGAACATTTTAATACCTAATAGAAGTGGGGGAAAGCACCTTTATTTTGAAACAAACTGCTAAAATATTTGTATGTTTCTGATTTGGGACAGTTTTGGAGAGAATAATCTGTGGAGTGGATTTAAAGAAAATTTTGGGAGCTATGTCTCTCCAAAAGGCAAGTCACTGAGAGTCAAGTGACTCCAATTTAAGTCATTTAAATATGAGAATGATAGGAAAAGGGTAGGTGAAGAAAGTAGAGAGAACAGAGCAGGGGACTGACATTTAGTGCCTGATATGTGCCAGACATTGTGCTAAGAGCTTTACATTTATTATCTCATTTGGTTGTCACAACAACCTTGGGAAGTAGCAGTTTTTATTACCCCCATCTTACAGAGAAGGAAATTGAGGCAAACAGAGGTTAAGTGTCTTGCCCTGAGTCACATAGCTAGTAAATGTCTGAAGCTAAATTTGAAACTTACTTTATTAGAACCCTGGAAGTTAGAGAAAATTGACTGAGATAAGGCTTCAGCAGTGATGGTCAATTGATTGGGGAGAAATTATTTCATTGATCAGAAGCAGTAGTGATAGCTTTTACCCTAATTACCACCTAGAATTGGAGAAAGGTGAAGCTTGTTTGGTTTCCCCCATTGGTCTGTTTGTTTTTTACTCTCTGCTGCCTCTTCTTGCTGGAGAAGAAAAAAGTAGAGGGGCTTTACCTACCCTGCTTTGTTAATCTGATGAGATGAGCTATGTTTGTGCTATATTCTGTTTCCCGATTGGACTGTGCAGAATCTGGGTAAGTGAATATCTAGCTGGTCTAAGATATGCATTTCAGAGACATAAGTTGATGAACAGAGCAAGTATCTGGTTTAGAGAGAATTGTTATTCATATTAAGAGCTAACACGTTCTAGGTACCCACTTAAAGATAAAGGTTAATTTAAAGAACTTATAAAAGCTACATTCAAATTGAGAAGAATGTTTCTCCAGCTAAAGAATGGTAAGACCAACCATTGAACAGAGAACAGGTTTGTGAGTTTTCTGAATGGACCCATTACATTGATGTCCCCAAATCTGGGAATATAATTTGCTAGCTCCATGAGATTTTCTCCTTTTATACATTCTCTGCAGGTTCCTCAGTCTTCTTCTTCACCATAGCTATTAAGGGCATTCATGGATATTGATTTATATGCATAGTGTGTATTTCATCATTTTCTGAAATTTATGTTTGAATATATTAGTATATGTAATATAATATACTGTCATAAATGTGCCTTGCTAAGTCAATTGTTTTATTGAGGACCTAAGAGTGTTATTATTATTAGACATCATTTTCTATCACCAATTCTTATTAGTTTTGACTCTACAAAACATTATACCTCTCCTCTGAGAAGATGATCATCTGAAATCTCATTACCATGCTTGATGGATTTAGTTTTTGATACCCAACACCCCCTCAACTCTGTCAGTTGCATCTTCCTTTTAACTGGACAATTGGAAGGTGGAACAAGAAACTCCTCTCAAAGGCTTCTTTATAGGGTCTCTAAACTTTTAGAACTTTCAAGGTAACTTTTCCTTTTCCATCAACAGCTCTGTTTGGTTTTGACTCCATGGAACATCATGCCCCTACACCAGTGCCCCGCCCCCCCTTTCCATCTTCCTTTTGTGTGTTATATTTTCACATTAGATTATAAAATCCTTGAGATCAAGGATTGTCTTTCTCTTTCTTATTTGTATCTTCAGCCAGCACTTAGCACAATGTCTAGTTCATGTGATTAACAATTGAATTAAGTAATTGCTGTATAGAGAAAAGGTATGTTGAAGAGGGGCTCAAGAACAAGTATGATGATTAGGGATGTGTATTTCCCTCCACAGGGAATGAGAAAGTTTGGATACAACCATAAGGTGATGTTCTATCTCTGAAATTTAGACCTTTTAGTATGGATACAGGTTGGTGTAGTGAGATAAGTCTAGACAGTAATGGGATATGATTAGACTAGCCCATTTTTCTCCTTATGAATAGCTGTCACCATAGAATAAACATGTTTGAAAAAATCAGTTCCATTTTTAATGGGTTTGTTCAAAGGCAAAGATCAGCTAGATTAGTATGTCAGCATGAATTAGTAAAAAGAATATTGGACTTGAAATCAAAAGACTTGGGTTCAAGTTCCAGAGATAGAGCGTCACCAAATGGTTATATACCAGCTTTCTCATTGTTGCAGGGGTACCATGTTGAGAGAACTAGATGCACTATACTCACCAGCTGTAGTTCCTGAGTACTCATCTAAGACCCTGCTTAGCTATACACAAGCCACTCAATTCACATTTCTGACACCACCTGTATGAGTATTGGCAATTTGCTAAGTAACTCTTTGACTCAGTTTCCTATTCTGTAAAGTGTTAATAATCATATGTAACCTATTTAAGAATAGTAATTAAACATAATTTAATAATTAAATGCAATAATTATATATCAACTGATTTCATTGATGTGTTGTGAGGAAAGAGATCTGTAAGCTTTAAAATACTATATAAATGTTAACTATAATTATTTAGTTGGTCTCAGGCACCCCTGAGATCAGCTCTGAACACTGATTGCTCTGTTTCTAAGGCATCTATCATTTCTATTCTTAAAATGACCGAGGAGGTCCCCAAATAGAAAATCTGAGAGATATTCACCTTTTAATACTCTTCTATAGCATCCTAGCCATGGGAGAGAGACGGACATTTGTAAAACCTATGTCATTGCAATTTTGTTAGTCAACAAACCTTTATTAAATGCCCCGTATATACCAGGCACTGCGCTAAGCTCTGGGGATTTATACTTCATTAGCTAAACTAAGTAATTTTAAGACCATACTTCTGTCTTGGAATGGATGTGAGTATCCATTTCAAGACAGAAGAGTATTAAGGGCTAGGCAGTTGGATTTAGTAATCTGCCCAGGGTTACATAGCTAAGAAGTATTTGAGGCCATATTTGAACCCAGATGCTCCCTATTCTAGGCCTGGAACTCTTTCCAGAGTCACTTCCCTGAGCCACTGAGCTATCCCTCCCATTAGATTCAGAGGAGAAGCAGGTACAGATTCTCTGAGTTTAGAGCTAAACACAATTTTCACTTTTTAAAGATTCAGCATGATTCACGTTTCAAATAATCTGCCATTCAGGAAATTGATTTCATTAAAGGAAATGTATAATTGAAATTCACCATAGCTTCCAAGTATTATAAGTAGACAAAGACCAAGCTGGCCAATGCCAACCCTGCCCCTTGGTAAGCCTCCTGACTTGGAATTTCTAAGGTTCTATCTTTGGGAGCCTGATGCAGTGGGATTTGCATTAGCAAGAATTCCCTTTGCTGATAAAGATTCCGCACTTTTCCATTCTTATTTTTTTTAAGTGGTGTCCAACCCATCACCTGCATCCTTGGATTAACCTCATGCTGCCCATGGGTTTTGTCCCTCTGCAAGCAGTCCACTTGCCCTGTGTCATGGCTTAGAAAGGGTAGGAATGCTCCCATTCAATCTCCCAAACACTGTTTGCCTTTACTATGGATGCGGTGAGGGTAGTCTTGTTTCAGGGGACTTAGAATGTGAATTTTTTAAGGAAAAAATATGTATACATATAACCATCCTTTCATTTATAATGTTTAAACTGCAATTATTGTCAGGCACCGGATTTTACATGAGGAAAAAAAAGTGCTCCAGGTCCACTGATTGCATGTGTAATGGGCCACTTGCATTTGCAATTAACCACTCACGCCCTCATTTTCAGAACACAAGAGGCTGATTATCTGGCTGTAGGTGCAATAATGAGCACACATGACAAGGAATTCCCAGTGGAGTCCTCCTCAGAGGTCCTTCAATGGAAAACCTCACATGTGGAGTCATTAGGTAAGACAGAGCAGGGAATGTCCCCAGGCACGCGGTATATCAAGTGGCTTTGGCTGTCATTTCATTTATTCTTCTTGACAGACAAGTGGAAATTCCCCCCTCGTCTGAACTAGATGAGTGTGTCTGGGGGCTCGTATTGCCACAGAGAGGAGGACGAACCACGGCGGTGGGCCTCTCCATCATTAGAGGTTTACCTACATGTGCTGGCTTTTACCCAACCAAGTCTTACACAGGTTGTTGTTTTTTTAAGCCAATGAGAATTGGAAGGAACCCTGAGGACAAATGGAAATTATCCAGCCAACCCTTTTGAATAGAGAAAGAAAGAGATGGACAGAAAAGAGACAGAGGCAGAGAGAGAGGGTTGGTGGAAGAAGGCATATTAACGGAAGTCCACATAAATATTATGTGTTAGAAACAGAAGCAACTCTTCTGAATCTAGATTTTTCTACCTCCAAAGTAGAGCCCCTAAACTTTGTATCCACTATACATCACTGCCTAGAAAGAAATAAATATATTTATTATCTATATATTCAAACATATGAATATAGTTGACATATGATCAGCAAATTTTGCATATTTAGGGCTGTGTGGGCTGGTAGTTTTATATTGTAGACATGTACTAGATTTCTATATCTAGCTGCCATCTATTCTCTTTCTTCCTTTCCTCTTCTATACCTCTTTCTCTTCTCTCTCAATGAATAAGTCTGGCCCCTCCCATAGAGAGAGATAGAAAAATAATTAGGTGGATAGATAGATAATTGAAGGATATATAGGTGTAAGATGAATAAATATTTGATAGATGATAGATAAACTGAAGACAGACAGACAGACAGACAGACAGACAGACAGCTAGATAGATAGATATGGATAGGGACTGTGCTTTTAATACTAGAGGGAACGCCCCCAGAAGAAGTTGCTCCTACTAAAATGAGTTGGCAACTTCTCTGAAATTTATAATCTTAGAGAGTTACCTATAGCAGTGGTGTCAAACTCAAATAGAAATTACTGGAACATTCATTTAGAAAATCACAAATTAAGGGGGCAGCTGGGTAGCTCAGTGGATTGAGAACCAGGCCTAGAGATGGGAGGTCCTAGGTTCAAATCTGGCCTCAGCCACTTCCTAGCTGTGTGACCCTGGGCAAGTCACTTGACCCCCATTGCCTAGCCCTTACCACTCTTCTGCCTTGGAGCCAATACACAGTACTGATTCCAAGGCAGAAGGTCAGGGTTTAAAAAAAAAAAGAAAATCACAAATTAACATTATCTGTGTTATATTTTATTTTAATTGATTTCATTCAACATTTCTCAATTACATTTTAATCTGGTTTGAGCTGCCTTAGGGAATTTTGCGAATCATTTGCACCCTAAAACAGGCCTTTCACCAACTCTGGACTAGAGCACTAAGAACAAGAGTATACTGGAGCAATTTCCTACCATCTTGAGAGCTTATTATTAAATTTCTGGAGAAATCATTTACAACTTTGAAATTGACAAATGCCACAAATAAGGGCTTTGCTCTACTAATTTTCTAGACTTAAGAAGGTGATTACAAAAATATTAATAATGCAGATTGAATTTAAAAGTCCATCATAAGCATACTTTCGTTTCTGGCAAACTGGTTGTTAACCCTTTGCTGATATACCACTGACAAATATTAAGTGACTTGCACAGATTCCATCGCGTGGTTGGTATGTGCCAAAGGCAGGACTTGACCCTAGGAATGAAGACTTTTGCCATCTTTGGGGTAGTAATCACTTCTAGTTTTTCAGATGAGATTTCTTCCTGTTCCTCTAGAAAAAAAAAATTTCAATTTTCCCCACTGGTTCTAGTTCCTCCAATCCTTTTCTGGAGTACCATTGCATCAAGACTCTTAAGAGTTCCATTCAGGACTGCGAAGGAGTTCTAGCTACATGGAAAGTCTCTGTGTTGGGAATTATGAATCAGAGTCACTGGAGACATCTTTCTCATCTTGGAAGAGCCCTGAAATCCATTGCTGTTGCTGGGCCCGTGACCAAAATGGCTCTGGGCTCTCTTTAGTTGAAGTGTTTGGGGAGCTGGAAAACTACATGGGGCGAGGCCTGCGGACATGTTTCTGCCTTTTTGCAAAGTCCTGCTCAGCAGTAATTCAGCTCTCTAATCTGCACAGACAATTCCCTGAAAACCTCAGTAAGAGCACAGGAGCTACCTCTCCCCTAGAGGTCTACACCCTGTTTTGCATAGCCAAAAGCTACCAGCCCACACAGCCCTCATATATTGCCAAATGTTTGCCAGTGGGAGAGCTCATAATGCTGGCTACATCACATTGTTCCACAGACCTGGTTTTACTCTTCAAGGCCCTTTCCCGGGCAAATTCAAATCCAGGAGGGAGTTCACTGCCTACACATGGCCAGGCTCACCTTTTACTAGATCATTCGGGCTCTTGGTGCCAAAAGAAAGGCTGGATTTGTAACAACACGTAAAGAATTGGAGCATGGACATGGTCCAAGTGAGTTCTAGTCCTGTCTGCAACTAGAAAGATTGTACTGGGGCCAGCTGAGAGCAGGTATAATCCTATTCTCTCCCTCTGAGCCCATGGGCATTGCAATAAAAAGAAGCAAAAAAGGAGTTTTGGTTAGAGAAATTGCTTATACTTGAACCCTCCAACTACTGTGGTTTAGAATCAGGATTGTATTAAAATAGAAACAAATAATGATGACATCATTATTATAATGAAGGGAAAGAGGAGGAGAAAGAAATGAAGAATAGTAAAAATGAACTTTTATATAGCACGTTAGAGTTTTCAAAGTGCTTTTTTAAGGGGAAATAGAGACAAGATGGCAGAGAAAAGGCATTGTCTTACCTGGGCTCTCCTATTTCTTCCTTCAAATCTTTTTAAAATAAAGCCTCAAAAGAAATCTAGAGCAGCAGAACCCATAAAAAGATGGAGTGAGACAATCTTCCTCTCCAAGATGACTTAGAAGATTGCCAGGAAAGTATGGGTGAAAATTGAGCAGAGTCCACCCCAGTGTAAAGATTAAATTTTAGGGGAGATGGGGAGACTGAGGCAGGTAGAAATTAGTTTCTCTCTGCAAGGAATATATATTTTTAGAGGTTTATTAAAGGTTAAAGATTAAGAATATACAAGTAAGAAACATGTGCCTAGGCCAGAGGCCTAGACAAAATAACCTCACATCATGGAAGAGACGCCTCTGCTCCAAAAACGGAAGTCCAAAAAGGGCCGAGCCCTTCAAAAGCCTTTGCTTAAATATCTTCTCGATCTCGGCCCAGGTGAGGTTACAAGGCATTCTGGGGAAGTGGAGCAAAGGCTCATGGGGATTGTAGTCCTGTATTCGAGTCTATTTTTTACATTCCCCCGTGTGATCATTTGTGGAAAAATTAATTTTTCCCCAAAAGGATCATGAAAACAAAATCAACTTAAAAGATTACAATAGTGTGAGGATAAGAGAAAAAAGAATAAAACCAATAATTTCTGAACACATTGACAAAAAGCCATTAGGGGGAAGTCCCCTTTGGCATAAAAGTATACATACAAATAAATGTTCAATCAACCACACCCAAAGTTCAATTTTGTGCAACTTGTGGTCTGGAGGCTTCTTCATGGTGGCTTCTCCAACAGTTCAGTTTCTGGATTCAGGGAAGTAGCATTTTCTTTACCTAAAATTCTTCTCAAAAGGAATTTAAACTTTGCCATTTAAATAATGATATTTTTTACATTCCCCCGTGTTGTGGGTGATTGAAAGATTCAGAATCAGTTAGGGATGCATGGCTGAGGTATGAGGTATAGGAATCAATTGGCAAGAGATATGCAAGGCTTTCTCACCAAAAATGAGATCCATTTCCTCTTTGTATCTGGCCATGATCACTGTGAGTAGAAGGCAAATGAATTGAACAAGGTTAACAATTTTTTCATCTTTAAAATACAGTAGTACAAATATGTAGATATCAAAATCCCCAAAATTCTCAATAGCCCAATTAATTACAAAAGCAAACAAACACACTTTCATATTTCACATAAGTTGCTGTATGACATTTTTTAAAACCTATGAATTGATGGACATTAGTCACAATTTTTACAAACAGAGCAATCCTTCAACCTTGGTATTTAAACATATATTTTAAACAAAGTAAAACTCATCTAGGGTTAAGAACATAATCAAGAAATCTAGATATCATTCTGGTAGAAGTAAAATAGTGAGCTAAAGAGCATAAATAAAGGGGTGCTCCTTTTGGAGGCTTTTTAAGGGTACAAATGCCCTGAAATTAACTGCCCAACTTCCATTCACATGTGGGAAGGTTGGGGGTTATAAAATACATTTAACTTCAGCTACTGTAATGGGCCTTACCTCGTGGTAGGGGCCGGCAAAAATAACCAGACTGGTAAAAAAAATTCCAAAATCATATTTAAAAAACCCTTAAAATCAAATCATTTGAGGTATTTAGTACATTAAATTTTCAAAGGTTGTTAATACAATTATAACCAGTTCTGAAGTCCATCTATCCTCAGCAAAATAGAAAAAAGCTGTTTTTTCATATATGGGCTTATTCACAATAATATTTTTTCAACACAGTTATAGGGGGAAAACAACAGAATTTTAAAACTCAGTACATTCAAAATAAATTCAATCAACCTTCAGTTCACAGAATAATATTCAATCCAGTAATATATGAACTTAAAATCACAAAGTTAAACCTTAAACAAAACAATGCAATAGAATACAGAGATTTTTTTTTATGAACCATTGGAGTCTGAAATGCCTTAGAGCCTTTAGTCTCTTCAAAGTTCCTTGGGTTGTTTTTTCTTGTTTGTTTGTTTTTAATTATCCATTTAAATGTCTATTGTCCGAAGGTAGAGTAGTAAAGGCTAGGCTACGGGGTTCAAGGGATCCGTCCAGGGCCCCAAAGCTGGGAAGCATCGGAGGCCAGATTTTAGCTAGAGACCTCCCGGCTCTGGGCCTGGCTTCCAGTTCGCTGGGCCACCCATTTTTCTCCTCAAAGTTAAAGTTGAATCTTTGGGCTGAGTCTGCTCCCAGACGGGCAGGCAAAATCAATGAAATTGCCAGAAGAGTCAAAAATCCTTTTAAACAGCCCATTGCTATTAAGTTTCTGTTTGAAAAGTCTGTTTCTTCTCTCTAGTCTTTTCTCTCTTTCCCCTCTCTGATACCCCTGTGGCCAATACCCCCAGCCACGTGGAGGCTTAGCCTAAGGGAAAATTGCCCGGTCTCCTTTCCCTTTGGTCTCTCCCCTCCGCCCACGTGGCCAATACTGTTACCAGCTGGTCGCAATGAGTCCTCAGCGATCTGCTCCAAGGATCTGGGTGATGAGCCGGCTGGGGTCGGAAGCCAGATGGGTGAGAGACAGACTGCCGGGGTGGGTCGGGCTGGGAGCTGGAGCACAGCTCAGGCACCAGGTGAGAGGCCAGGAGCAGAAGCAGGAGCTGGAGAGGGCCGCAGGCAGGAGCTGATCAAGATGGTTTTCTAAAGAGCATCTCCGAGAACCTTGGCTTTAAAAAAAAATTCTCTAGGCTAAAAATTTTTTGAGAAGTTCTCATCCCTTCGTGGTCGCCAACTGTAAAGATTAAATTTTAGGGGAGATGGGGAGACTGAGGCAGGTAGAAATTAGTTTCTCTCTGCAAGGAATATATATTTTTAGAGGTTTATTAAAGGTTAAAGATTAAGAATATACAAGTAAGAAACATGTGCCTAGGCCAGAGGCCTAGACAAAATAACCTCACATCATGGAAGAGACGCCTCTGCTCCAAAAACAGAAGTCCAAAAAGGGCCGAGCCCTTCAAAAGCCTTTGCTTAAATATCTTCTCGATCTCGGCCCAGGTGAGATTACAAGGCATTCTGGGGAAGTGGAGCAAAGGCTCATGGGGATTGTAGTCCTGTATTCGAGTCTATTTTTTACACCAGGATGGGGACAACCTGAATCAGCAAAGTAGGCTTCCAAGAAATCTGAGCCTACATATGGTAAGGGGGTCAGACAACTGATTAGAAAGAGATTATAGTTTGTTGTTTTTTTCTGACACTGCATGCAAGACTGTTGAATTGCCCATATGCAGATCTAGAACTCAGTCCCAGGGCAAGGAGGAGTATTAATACACTAGAGCATTTAGCTACAGAGGATTATGGACTCCAATCTCAGTTCCAGGGTTGAAAAGATTACTTGTAGACACTCACAGACCAAAGAATAGACCAGGAGATTAATAAACACATTTTTACTTATATCAATCACCTTGGAAGAAATGACAACTTATAGACCCCTCAAATTAGCTTTGAAAGCAACTGCACAAAAATCCTGAAATTTGGGGCAGTGTCCTGGTACCCCATACACTAGGAGGGTAGTATTACATTTTTTAAAAGTATTACATTTTTTAAAAAAAGTTAAAGTTAAAAGATTAAAAATTAGATTTGGGCAAATGGAAGCTAATGATTCCATGAGATATCAAGAAATAACAAAACAAAATTAGAAGAATTAAAAAAAACTAGAAGAAAATGAGAACTATTTTATTAGGAAAAAAAAAAGTTGACCTAGAAAATAGATGGAAAGATAAGGAGGCAAGAACAATGAGCAAACAACAACAAAAAAAGAACCTGACCATTAAAACTTTTTTTATAGTGGATTGACAAGGAAGATCAAAACACAAATTTATATGACAACAAAGTCAAAAGGCAAAACAAAGCCTCAAAGAAAAATGTGCTTTTGTCTCAGCCCCCCTCTGCCCAAATTCCTGAAAAGTATCAGTACAGTCAAAAGAGATGCGTTTAAAGTAGCCATGCTGTAAGTTCCTGTTTGGAAAAGTTTCTTCCTTCTCCTCTTTCTCCCCCTCTGCTATCCCCTGCCCCCAGTCCACGTGGAGGCTAATTGTAGCCTAAAGAAAAATCATCTCTGTTTTTACCAGCCAGTGGAAGTGAGTCCTGGGCCTAGGGCAATGAGCCATCTGCGCCGAGGCTAAAGTTAGCTGGGGCTGGGAGAGCGGGTCACCAGGTGACCGAGATCTGGGTCAAACAGGTCTGGATGCTGGGACCAGATAAGAGAGAGAGAGAGAGAGAGAGAGAGAGAGAGAGAGAGAGAGACCACCAGGGCCGGGACCAGGTCCAAAGTGGATGGCTGCAGGCAGGAATGAAGGCAAGCAGGGCCAGGAGCCGAGAGCCAAGATGAGTCAAGAGGCTTGCTAAAAAGCCTTGGAGAAACTTGGCTTAAAAAAAATCTAGGCAGTAGCTGAACTTAGTAACAGTAGAGAAAAGATTTAGAAGATTGAGTGTATTTCATCATTACCGACGTGGTTCACCAAAAACTGTAACAATTAAAATTAGTTTCTCTGCTAAAAGTTATTATATTTTATAAAGTTTATTAAGATTATTAGAAATCAAGGATACAAAATAATAATCCACATGCCCATTGGCGAGCCCCCGCATTTAGTCTACTCACTACATCCTTGCAATCTCTGAGTACAGGAAGAGACCTCAGTAGGCTTTACAGTCAGTTTAAATAAAAATTTTGATCTTTCCCAAGTGGGGAATCTCAGTGGGATTATAGAGAACTCTGGGAGCTACCAAGGACTTCTGGGAACTGAAGTCCAGGGTTCAAATCTCCATTTTTACACTGTAAAGATAAATTAATCACAAAAAGATCAAGTAATTTACAGAAGGCAAGCTTAACAAAGAGGTGTGAAAGTACTCAGAAGATATAATCTAACCAGAAAAGGTGAGAATCAAAGAAAGTGAGAACTAAAAATGGGAAGTCCTGGAAAAAAGGGTCTATTGTGATTAGTAGATGTGAAAATTTAGGGGAGGTGACATAAAAGAAAATTCTCTTTAAAAGGAGGCTAAAAAGTCAGTTCAGGATCTTTGAACTCAATTCAGGAGATTGAGTTAAGTGGAGGACTGGAGCTTCCTTGGAGATGGTCTCGTGGTGAGTTATAAGACTAACTCCCTCTTCCTTAGGTTCAGGAAGGCCACTTTGGCTTAGGCTTTTAACTACTTCTTGGCTCAGCCTGAGCCAGAGCAGTTTAAATTAATTCTCTCTCTCTCTCTCTCCTTTCCTTAATTTCATCTCTCTATATTAATTAAAATCTCCATAATTATCAGCTGACTTGGTTATTTTTCATATTTGGGAATTTCCCATGGCGACCACTTATTTAGATATTAAGTCAAAACACTAAAATTATCCTTACAGTTTTGGCATTTACAATGTCCTGAATATAAAGAAGGAACCAAAAGCAAATTAGGCAAACACAGGATAGTGTACTTTTAGATCTCTGGGAAAGGAAAAACTTTAAAACCCAGCAAGAGCTAGAAAAAATCACAAAATGTAAAATCAATAATTTTGATTACATCAAATTAAAAAGTTTTTGTACAAACAAAACTAATGCATCCAGAATTAGAAGGGAAGCAACAAATTGGGAAACAATCTTCATTACAAAAACCTCTGACAAAGGTCTAATTACTCAAATTTATATAGAGCTAAACCAATTGTACAAAAAATCAAACCACTCTCCAATTGATAAATGAGTAAAGGACATGAATAGGCAATTTTCAATTAAAGAAATCAAAACTATTAATAAGCACATGAAAAAGTGTTCTAAATCTCTTATAATCAGAGAAATGCAAATCAAAACAACTCTGAGGTATCACCTCATACCTACCAGATTGGCTAACATGACAGCAATGGAAAGTAATGAATGCTGGAGGGGATGTGGCAAAGTTGGGACATTAATTCATTGCTGGTAGAGTTGTGAATTGATCCAACCGTTCTGGAGGGCAATTTGGAACTATGCCCAAAGGGTGCTAAAAGACTGTCTTTCCTTTGATCCAGTCATAGCACTGCTGGGTTTGTACCCCAAAGAGATCATAAGGAAAAAATATGTACAAAAATATTCATAGCTGCGCTCTTTGTGGTGGCCAAAAACTGGAAAATGAGGGGATGCCCTTCAATTGGGGAATGGCTGAACAAATTGTGTTGGTGATGGAATACTATTGTGCTCAAAGGAATATTAAAGTGGAGGAATTCCATGGGAACTGGAACAACCTCCAGGAAGTGATGCAGAGTGAGAGGAGCAGAACCAGGAAAACATTGTACACAGAGACAGATACACTGTGGTAAAGTCAAGTGTCATGGACTTCTCCATTATTTGCAATGCAGCGATCCTGAACAACTTGGAGGAATCTATGAGAAAAACCACTATCCACATTCAGAGGAAACACTGTGGGAGTAAAAACACTGAAGAAAAACAACTACTTGAATACATGGGTTGAAGGGATATGGTTGGGGATGTAGACTCTAAATGAACATCCTAGTGCAAACATCAACAACATGGAAATAGTTCTGATCAAGGACACAAGTAATACCCAATGAAATTGGGCATTGGCTGTGGGAAGGGTAGGTGGAGGGGAGGGAGGAAAATAATGTGATTATTGTAACCAAGGAATAATGTTCTAAATTGACTAAATAAACTAATTCAAATGTAAAGAAAATAAAATGTATATCTCAGTTATGGTGTAAAAAGAAAAAAAAAGAAAGGAATTTCATAAAAAGTAGAATTGGCCAAATGGAAAAGGAAGTAGAAATGCTGACTGGAAAAATTTTCAAAATTAGAATTGAGCAAGTAGAAGCTAATGACTCTATGAGGCACCAAGTAAAAATAAGACAAAATTAAAAGAATGAAAGAAATGACCTGGAAAATAGATCAAGGATAGGTAACTTATGAATTATTAGGTTTATCTGAAAGCAGGATCAAAAAAAATTTAAAAAAAAAAGAAACCACATATCTTTCAAGAAATTATCAAGGAAAACTTCCCTGATTCCCTGAAAAATAGTCTGAACCAGAAGGTAAAATAATTTTTTTTAATCTACTGATCACTTCCTGAAAGAAATACCAAAATGAATATTCCCACTAATATTATAGCTAAATTCTGGAGCTGCGGTTTCAGAAGAAAATATTGAAAGCATCCAAAAATAAATTATTCCAATATTACAAGGCTTTTCCTTCTTTTTAAATGGAGATGGGGTTGAAAAGTTTCTCTCACTAGAAAGATGTAAGCTCCAGTGAAACTGTTCAGGGGAAATGTGGTAAGGGAAATATGGACACTGAGGTGTAAGCTGAAGAACAAAGGGAAAGATGGCAAAATCTCTTCCTCCCTGGGGTTAACTGACACCAGAGCTTGAGGCAACCTTAGAGAGTCAGAAGGAAACTTTCAGTCACTTTTTCCACAGGATATTTTTACAAACTATATCCCTGGAGTCCCTAATGTGGGCACAACTGCAGGGAAAGATGTTATAACCCAGTCAGCTGTTTCAGAGCAAGGGTTTGTAGTCAAGCCCTTTTCTATGGAGTGTTGAGGCAGACCAGATTTCGTTTTCCACAGATGGGACAGAATTCACACTTTGGGACAAAATTCACACTTTGGATTCTGTCCCCTATCACTCAATCCCATTTTGTTATTGAAGATAGGCCAAACCCGGAACTGACTTTACTAAGATTTATTTTGAAAAGGGAAATGAAGGTATTGATGGGAAAAGGGAAAGGATACCCTGACAAGCTAAAACCCCACAACAGCTGGAACTAGAGGTTTGAGTACAAGTACCAAAGAACTCTGCCTGCTTTCCAGCTGTCAGTCTTTATTTCTAATTTAATATTTCTAATCTCTCAGTCCAAGTCAAATTCAAAGAAGGCAAAAGGGAGACCCAGAAAGAAGTAGGAAGTCTGGCTTAGATGAGAGAGTCTAAACCAACTTCTTCTGAGTCAAGGGTTCTTGTAGGCAGATGGAGGAAAGGTAGTAGAAAATTCCTTGATGGAAACAGATTCACACAAAGGTGGGAAAATCTGGCTCTTCTCCCTCTTGTGACTTCAAATCCCCTCAGTCACTCAGGAAAAGTCCTCCCCACTTCCCTTCCATAGCTGGAAGACCTGGAGTTGTCCAGAATTCTCCTCAGCTCACAGTTCTCTACCTACAATCCTTTGCTGTCTTTCAACTGCAACCCAGTTGCTTGTCCATCAAACATGAAAGATTCTATCCAGGTACCCTTGCCATTCTTACAAATCTCATTTCTCATCTTTGTGCATTCTTAGCCAAAGAAGCACCAGTATTAACAAGCAATGTAATATCTAACTTCTTAATTCTAATCCTGAGTAGCTAATGTTTTATCCCATCCCCAAAGGAAAAAAAATCTATCTTTCTAAACCCATTTCTACTCCAACTCCACTAACTCTAAAATCTAAGAAGGATTTATGGAAAGCTGGATTAGGTTAGGTGAGTCCAGGGTTTTACATGTTTTTTAACATTTAAGCAAACAAGATTTGGACAAACATTGTCCAAGAAACACTTTTGTAACAATCAATTTATGGCACTTGTCAATAATTCTCTACTGTTCCTTTTCTTGAACAATGTAAACTTGACAAATTTTAGTACTATTCTGTTTTATCCCTAGTCTATATCTAACTAATACAATAGTTACTGTCTTACTTTTTTATGTTCCTTCTTAAATCCTATTCTGTCCCTCATGCTAGCTCCGAGTTTTTAACTTCCCTAATTCCTTAGCTGTTCTGTCCCTAATCTTGCATTATCTAATGTATTTTACCTTATGTAGTGTTAGTGCTATTTTATTCCCATGTCTATTGGTGTAGTAATTTATGGTACAAGTAATTTTCATTGTACAACATTTACAATAGTCAGGATAACATGAGATTTAGCAGCTTCAAAATTAAAAAGATCAGAAAGCTTAGACTATGATATTCTGGAGGGCAAAGGAGCTAGGATTATGATTGGGAATCACCCAGCAAAACTAAGTATAATCTCTTGGGAGAAAAAAAATGGATATTCAGTGAATTAGTGGACTTCCAAGTATTCCGGATGAAAAGAACAGAGTGAATAGAAAATTCTGATATTCAAATACAAGACTCAAGAAAAGTATGAGATAAATTGGACAAGGAATTCATAAGAGATTCAATATGGTTAAACTCTATATTCTTACATGGGAATATACTACTTGAAACTCCTAAGAACTTCATCATTATTAGGGCAGTTATAAGGAGTATACATAGAGGATGTAGGTGTGAGTAGAATATGATGGGGAAACGGGGCAGGTAGAGTTAAAATGGAGTTAATTATCTAACAATAAAAAGGAATGAAAGAATTTTATAGTTATTAATTGAATTTTAAGCTCTTCTTTTCACATAAATTTAGAAGAGTCTAAATAAAACTTGAAACACAGAACAATGTCCAGGGAGTACAATCCACCAATTGTTACTTTTATTTATGTTCCCATGTGTTGACCTGGAGAAGAGTTCAGAATAAGGGGCCCATGAAAGGTATTGGAATATGAGATGTGTATGATAGGCATGCTTATATATACATGTATATGTTTATGTATATATAATACACATGTGAATATTTATATACCACATATAGTCATCATTGTTTAGTTCTTTAGTTGAGTCCTATTCTTTGTGACACCATGGACCATATTGTCCATGGAGTTTTCTTGGTAAAGATACCAGAGTGGTTTGCCATTTCTTTCTCCATTGGACTAAGGCAAACAGAGGTCAAATGACTTCCCAATGGTCACATAGCTAGTAAGTGGCTGAGGCCAGATTTGGATTCAGGTCTTCTTGATTCCATGACTAACCACTCTATCCACTGAACCTACTAGCTGCCTCATACTGTATATATACAGACCAACCATCCAAGTGTGTATGTGGTATAAATCTATATGTGTAACAATATATATTATATATCTATATATGATACGTATATAGGGTATAGTATAAAACGTGAATATGTTAGATGGTATATATTCAATATTACAAATGCATTAGTTATAATAATCGTACCCTAGACAACTCAACATATCATTTTGGAGTAAGCTGGATAAATATGCACACAGAGGTGATAAAATTATTTTGAAACTTAATAATTCTGTTTTAGACTCAGGAGTCCCTTTAATTCTTACACGCTTTCTCTTCTCCTTTGGGGGCAAAGGGGCTCGTTTTCCCAAAATAACTCAATTATTTTTTGGGTGTCTCAAAGTGTCTCAGATTAGAGGTAGTCTTTTTTCCCTCAAAATTTAAAAAAAATTGGTTTAAAAAGAGAGACAATTGACACATCTAGTCATTTGTAACCCTAACATTAGAGAGTCCTTTAATTTTGTTTTTTAATGGGCATTGTCAATTCCCATAGCTATATAGGAAGTTGGAGAGTCCCTCTAATGGGAAAGGATTAGTTTATGCAAATTAGAGTTGTCTGTAGAATTCTGTTTCCTATAGTAAAGACCACAAGGACAGTAACTGATAATACTATCATTGCTTCTCAGTTGGATAGACCTCTAGGCTGAATTTTTAATCTTCCCTCGTGCCCTGGGGACACACTATATGGCACTTTGTTTCTGTCCAGACAGTATTGTTAATTGACCTCCTGGATCTCATGTGAAATTTTCTCTAAGACTTCCTGGTTTTTAGACATCTGAGCTTATTGTGATAATATTTTCAAAGGATGCTTTTATTCTTATTTTTTGTCGTTCTGTCTTTTGGTGTCTATTCAAAGAGTTACCACACAATTAGTCCTACTAAAATGTTGATATACCATTTAATCTTTTGGAATTCTCCTCATGGGTAAGAATTAATAAAATACAGCGTTTATCCTCATTGATTCTTTCTTCTTCCTATTACACATTTGTTCATGGAATACACTAAAATATACTTGATCTATGACCATATACAATCATTTTCAATAGCTTTCTCTTGGTATGTATACCTAAAAATCTCAACCATGATGGGAATATGTATATCTGTCTGAAAAAAGACCAAGTAATGACTAATGTCCAAAATAAGAAAGAACATTGACCAAATCTACAGCGTTCTTTTGTTCTTACTTGTGAAGATAACCATATGTTACTTCAATTCTTTAAGGATTTTGCTTGTGTAGGCACTCGCATGAGTTGGAGCTCAAAGAGACTGCTCCATGCAGGTAGCAACCCTCATCCCTCCTTCTTGTAAATTGGTTCTTCATGAGCTGGTGAAGATGAATGATGAACATCTCTACCATAGCTAGAAAGGTCCTAAGTAGTAGACACACATTGGACTCTTGTTTGAAGCCTTTTGAATTGATCGGGCTGAAAAAACATGCCTTTTCCTAGTAAAGTCTTTGAGAATTCAGTCCTAGCCATGTCACAACAACAAGCACTTTAGAAGACGAATTATTGACTAGGTTCTATTAAATAATCATGTTCGTAGAGCAAGAGATTTCAATGACTGTAATGCATGATATGGGAAAGTCCAAACACACTTCTAACTCTATACAATAAATATTCATTAGAAACCTACAATGTGCAAATTATTGTGCTTAGTGAACAAGATGCCAAGGTTAAAATGAAATGGCCACTACCTGTTGGAGAAATAAACCAATTGTAAAAAGAAGTAAATAGGAGGAAATTGAGGGAGAGGGTATCATTAATAGCTGAGAGGTAAATAAACGCTTTGTGTTTAAAACACACACACACACACAAAACACATTATTTTGAGCTGTGTCTTAGAGGAGGGTAAGAATGCTAAGGATTCACCTGGATGTTAAAGTGTAATAATTGATAATCTTCTGGTAAATAAAATTGTTTAATCTTTTTTTTTTTAAATCCTTACCTTCCATCTTGGAGTCAATACTGTGTATTGGCTCCAAGGCAGAAGAGTGGTAAGGGCTAGGCCATGGGGGTCAAGTGACTTGCCCAGGATCACACAGCTGGGAAGTGTCTGAGTTCAGATTTGAACCTAGGACCTCCTGTCTCTAGGCCTGACTCTCAATCCACTGAGCCATCCAGCTGCCCCCTAAAACTGTTTAATCTTAACAGGAGTAGAATAAGCAATTTGATTTGAATATACCATAATATATAGTATAATTGGGATTTGCTCCCCAGAACTCTAAATCCCAGCAACCCATTTTCATTTTCATGTTAAGCCCTTACATTTTGGAGATGAAGTTTGTATGTAACCCTGGCCCTTTCTCTTTTCCCACTAACAGGACTGGGAAAAGTTTTCTTTACTGAGATTTTTACTTTATTCTTTTTATTTATTTTATATCATGTTTATTAATTAATAAATCTTATAAAATATAATACTTGGAGTTATTGGATATTAATTTAAATTTTATTATATGTACTTTATGAGGTCCTTCAGATCTTACTTCTAGCTCATCTAGCACTGCGCTTTTCTTAATCTTTTCAGACTACATGGTATCTGCCCACCATGCCTGGGATACTCTAAGTCATAATAATGACCCTGAACAAGACCTTGGGTTCTACCTGCTCATTTCCCATGTTCTTTGAATGGATGCAACATTTTTAGGCAGTCATGGGATCTCCTTTCTTCCTTTCCCTCAATCCCATTCCAGCCTAACAAGAATATCTAGAGTATCCTTTTGAGTTCAAGACTTTCTTAAGATAAATGTATTTTTCTTTGCCTTTGGGATTTGCGGATCTATTTCCACCAAATCCACTTACGTAAAAGCAAGCTTTATAATTTGCCCTTGGTTCGACCTAAGGAGAATGATTTCAGTTAGTTGTTTCTGAAGTGAGAGCAGGTGTCTGTTCATATATCAATTTGCTGCATGGGGACGATTGCCATTAAAGCCTATGTCTTTGGATGGCACCCATCTAAAATGTCAACATTTGCTCTAATCTGAGTGCTTGTCTTCCGGTGTACCAGGAGATTTGCCAGCGAGATAATGAAAAGGGAATGAGAAGTCACCCCAAATCAATGGCAATTTTCAATTAGAAATACTTATTGAAAGTTGTATGAACTCTACTTAAGCACGTGAGGATTTCTGACAAAGAACAGAAACTGCATGCCAAGTGAAAAGTATGTTTTGTAGATGCTGAACAATATTCCTTCATCAATGAAAGATGACATACAACATACAATCTGTTTCAAAGTATAAAACCAAGGATGGAGACTTCATTGCTCTCTAACTCATAAACACTTTAAGGTACCATCTGCAAGAAAAAGAAAGTGTGTTTTCAGCTTTTTCTTAACATATTGCCTGCAGTCAAATGAAGATATTTACCACAAACCCAGGGTGGAAGTTACTTTGCATAGAGAAAAGGGGCCCCTGACATCTTAAATTTATAAAGAATGTCATTGTCTAGGGAGTAATTCTCATCTGCATAGCTTATAATGATAATGGAATTAATCAGGGGAAAGTCTGAAATAGGAATAATATGAATATAAAATATTTTCCATCTGATTTTTCTTCTTTTCTAAATATATTGCACAGATGTAAAAGCACCTGGATGTGCTAAGAATCAGAATTCGGCCATCTCATGTCTAAGTCCCCCTATTAACATGGAAAAATGCAATGGGATCCGTTCCCCTGCAGCTGTTCCTGCTCTGCAGCTCATTGTCTATCTCAATTAGAAGCTCCTCTTTTGTAATACCATTTCCCTCTCTGTGGTTGATTTGATCAAACATTCTATTGTTGAAGCCCAAAACAGAGCTTTACCAAATCAGCTCTAGTATTGTTCGAAGCTCATCATTCATTACATTATTCTTCATCAGTGCTTATGAGCCTAATATCTGCAAATAGGAATTGAATCTCAAAGGAAGCTTTCCAAATCCACTTGACTAGAGGTAGTCTGTGAGCAGAATTTCTTTTTTCTTTTTAAGCAAGCAAACAAACAAAAAAGGCTTTTTGGGATTGTATGCAGCCTGGCAATGCCAAGTAGATGCAAATAAATATTAGAGTAATATATTTTAGCATTGGACCACAGCCCGAATTCTTTGCCCCAGAAAATTACATAAATGCTCTAGTGTGCATGTGGTTTGTATTGGAGGTGTAATGAGCTGTTCAAATGGAGAAGGGCAGCCAATCATATTCAAAATAAACATCACATTTTAACAAAGACACATCCACTTAGTTTGCAAATAGCCTTGATAGTTTCAGGTTATTGAAGCTACTTTGGGGTACTGTATCTTTGGTTGAAACCCAATTTCTAATTGCAAAATATCCTCGTGAATCTAGAAAGATTGAACAGTACGATTCTTTATGGAATAATTGTTCGACTGTGCCCATAGTGCCAGAGTGCAATAAGAAGACAGTGAAATAAACTGAAATCCTGAGGGGAATGGTAGAAGTGTGCATAATACCAAGTCTACCCAGGGCCATTTTAATGGAAACTTCAGCTTCAATTCATTTGGGGTCTTTGTTATTATGGTAGCACATGGACTGTAGATTTTCTCCTGGGTCTGTGGTCATACCCACTGGTCTCTCCTGTCATTCTGTTGAACAGCATTGTCCTAGCTAGCTAAGAAGCTCAATCAGAGATTTGCAGTCCTATCTTACTTTAGGATTTATGGAAAGATGGTCTGTATTTTTAAATTTCTGAACAAATATAGGCACTCTTGTTCGATTGGACGTTGGGTTAAAAAGTACATTCAAAACATAACTAATGGTAAGGCTCAAAAAAGATATTAAATGAGAAGTACTTTGTAAACTTGAAAGTGATAAATAAATGTCAGTTTTTATTATTAAAAAACATAACTAATGAGAGAATTTGTTTTATATGACTGTGCATATTTGTTCCAAGAGTTTTGTTTTTCTGCTGTCCCTCCCCCCCTTCCCCCGTAGGGAGTGTGTTGGGGTAGCAGAAGAAGACACAAGAAAAAGAGAAAGAAGCTAATTGAAAAAAAGAAAAAAAATCAATATTCAAAGACAACACTTATTCGCCACTTTACAGTGTAAGCTATTGAAAAGTAGACATTGAGTCTTATGTTCTCTTTATCCCCCATAGTATCTAGGATGACATGATTCATAAAGCATGGATTCAAAGTATCTTTCTCTAGGTTCCCCTCTTTTAGTCCATGTCATTGAGAGGTAGCTGAAATTTCCTTAATGGATTGAAGTTACTACTTTCTTCAGGAGTCTATTCTTGATCCTGTGGTCAGTAATGATTTTCTGCTCATCTCCATAGTGTGAATCTTGAAATTTCTCAGACTTGTGAATGTTAAAAGATTCTCAGACTCTACCTTAGAACATTTGGTTAAGACCATTTCTCATTTTAAACAATGAAGCTACTTAGATCTAAAATGTGAGAACTCTACTTAGATCAGAAATGGGAAGACCTCTATTCCACCATACTTAAGACTGCTTTAGGGAAGAAAACTCCTTGCAGAACAATGAAAAGTACTTACACCCATACTTAAGCCATGCCTATTTTTAGAATTAATTACAAAGGGGTGCTAAGTACCTATAAAGGTCAGGCAATTTGTGAACTTATAAGGAGCAAAGAGGAAAAAACTTACACAGAGATTCTAACCTACTCAGGTGTGGATTACTAAAAGGATTAATCTACTCAGGTGTGAATTCAGAACGGGCTGTCCTTTGGAAAACGTCTACTGTGATTGGTAGATGGAAGAACTTAGGGGAGGTGACATAGGAGAAAACCCCCTATATAAGAAAAAGGACAGACTGTTGAAAAGATCTCTTGAGATATACAGGCTCTTGAGAGGCAATCTCTAAGGAGGTCTTTCAAGGGAGGCTGACTCTGACTGGAACTCCCTCTGGGGAGACTCTGTCCCCCTGAATCCTCACTTGAACAGATCTTATGGTGAGTGATTAGGACTGACTGATCATTTTTTTAGGGCTTAGGCCTGGGTTGGCCAGGGCTGCCTAGGCTGGCCTATTCTTTTTCTTTTCTCGTTTATTTCCTCTGTCTCTCTCTCTCTCTCTCTGTCTCTCTCTCTCTCTCTCTGTCTCTCTCTCTCTCTCTCTCTCTCTGTCTCTCTGTCTCTCTCTCTGTCTCTCTCTCTGTCTCTCTCTCTCCCTCTGTCTCTCTCTCTGTCTCTCTCTCTCTCTCTGTCTCTCTCTCTGTCTCTCTCTCTCTCTCTCTCTGTCTCTCTCTGTCTCTCTCTCTCTCTCTCTCTCTCTCTCTCTGTCTCTCTCTCTCTCTCTCTCTCTCTCTCTCTCTCTCTCTCTCTTTCTCTGATTCCTCATTGTATTATTAATTAAAAATCTCTATAAAACCCAGTTGACTTGAGTATATTCATAATTGGGAATATTTCCCTGGCGACCACCTTAAATATTTGATTTAAAACAAGACACTGTGGCGAAAACATATTTCCTCCAGTCACAATTTACTCACCCACTTTTATATCTATCACAATTTATATCTTCCACTATTTTAATCACTACAGTTTATGACCCTCAACCATTTTAACTCTTACAGTTTATGGCATCCACTCTGTTAAATGCCACAATAGTTTACTGAATTATTTTTCAGATTCAATTATCATGTATTATATATTCTACTATGTATATGTACTATATTCCGCTGCTAGACTGTAAGCTCCAAGAGGTGAGGAACCATCCATGTATATTGTTTCTTCTTTAGAACTTCACACAATTTTCTGCACAGAGGAGATATTTAACAAAGTTCATTGAACTTTATGCTTCAGTCCTTCAAAAAATCAGCAGTTTCGTGAATTTTGGTATTCATTTTACCAATGCAGATTTAAATCCTTCAAAATTTTCATGCATTGCTTTGTCATTTAGGTGTTAATAGTAGATGGTAACCTGAACTTGGGAGTCAGAATGACCTGAGTCCATATTCTGTTCCAGATACTTACTAGGTATTTCCTTCCTCCCTCTCTCCCTCCTTTCCTCCCTCCCTCTCTTCCTCTCTCCCTCCTTTCCTTCCTTCCTTCCTTCCTTCCTTCCTTCCTTCCATTCCCTTCCTTCTATTCCCTTCCTTCCTTTCATTCCCTTCCTCCCTTCACCCTTTCTCCCTTCTCTTTAGGTTTTCAGGACTGCACTCTTTCCTGATTTTCCTCCTACCTATCACACACTCTTCCTCCATCTTCTTTCTTTGATTCTCATCATGTCCTTTAATCCTTGATGTCCCACAAGGATCTGTTGTACACCCTCCTCTCTTCTTGTTCAATGCTGCTTTACTTGGTCATCTCATCAGGTCCCATAGTCTCTGCACTGATGTTTCACACATTTGTCTATTTTGTCCTAATCTTTCTACTGAGCTCCAATTCACATCTCCATCTGCCTTTCAGATATTTCAATCTGGATATCCAGTAGACTGTCTGATACCTTACTTTGTTCCCAGCACTTTCTTAACAAAATGAATGGCATGGTGCTTAATAAATGCTAAGCAATGGTATACCAGCGACTTATGTTCTTCCTTTAGTTCGACTTTTTCTTCAGTAAATGGCTTTCATAAAATTTGCCTTACAAGGTTGTTGTGAGGATAGAACAAGGGAAAAATGAAATTACTTTTGAAAGCATAAAACACTGTGAAAAAATTAGCTATTATGACAAAACTAAAATGAAAAGAAAAAAATAAGATAAATGAATACAAAATGAGGTTAGCACTGGCTTTACTTGTACTTCCATTTTATGGGGTCCTTGTTAATGAAGATCTACAAGAATTTCCACATCAAATACAGACATTCAAATTTATATTCAGAGGAAGCTAGATAGAACACTGGATAAAGTACTGGGCCTAAAAAGGAGGAGAATAAGCATTCATTAGACACTTGCTATGTGTTGGGTAAAAGGCAATTAGGTGGCACAGTGGATGGAGAAAGTGAAGAGAAGAGGGCTATTAGGATCACTTCTACACATCTTCTCTGCTCAATTATCTTTTTTCATAACTCGATTATCTTGGGTAGATAAATACACATTTTCATTACCAATCCCATAGCAAGGAGAAAATTCTATTGTTCCGAGGATCTTGTTTCTTAATAAGAGACCTTAGCTTGATAGGAAAGGCTGATAAATTTCAATTTACTTCAGTGAGGACAAAAATTAAATGGAATAATTCTGTTAGAGAGAGAGAGGGAGACAGAGAGAGAGAACAGAGAGAGAGAGAGAGAGAGAGAGAGAGAGAGAGAGATGGAAAGAGAAGGAGAGAGAGATGGAGAGAAAGAGAGAGAGAGAAAGAGAGAGAGAGAGAAAGAGAGAGAGAGAAAGAGAGAGAGAGATGGAGAGAGAGAGAGAGAGAGAGAAAGAGAGAGAGAGAGAAAGAGAGAGAGAGAAAGAGAGAGAGAGATGGAGAGAGAGAGAGAAAAAGAGAGAGAGAGAGAGAGAGAGAGAGAGAGAGAGAGAGAGAGAGAGAGAGAGAGAGAGAGAGAGAGAGAGAGAGAGAGATGTTAGCTACTGTAGTGCTTTTTACAGCCCTGGAAGGTAAGTGCTATTGTTATTATCACTTTACAGGTGAGGAGACTGAGGAAATCTGGTTAAATGACTTGCCTAGTGTCACACAACTAATTTAGTGTATTGATTTGGACTCAGGTCTTTCTGACTCCAAATCCAACATTTATCACTATACCACCAGCTACCTCACAAGAGACTTTCAAATAATTTAGTCCCTGAAACAAAAGTGAAATGTGATACAGTTCATGTTTGGAGGCTAGAGGTTAAGTATTAAGTTTCTCTGTTGTATTTGTATTTCAAGAAGCTCCAGTGTCTATCTATTGATTGTAGAGTAAAATAGTAATTTTATAGTGCTTCGTGGGTACTATTAATATCTCGATTTTATAGGTTAGAGAACTGAGGCAGACAGAGGTTAAATGACTTACTAAAATAGCTAGAAAATAGCTGAGCTGCATTTGAACTAGGATCTTCCTGATTCCAGAGGAAACTAGCCAGTGTCAGAGTGGATAGAGAGCTCTGGGTCTGGAGTCAGGAAATCTTGTGGACATATTTGATGTGAGCCTGGGGAAAATTACAGAATTCTACCTGTCTGAATTTCCTCAGCTATAAAATGGGAATTAAAAATAATGCCTATTTCACAAGGTTGTTGTGAGGATCAAATGGTATTATTTGTAAAGCACTTACCTAGCACATTTGTAATTGTTCAGCTGTTTCAGTTATGTTGACTCTTTGTGACCCCACTTGGGGTTTTCTCATCAAAGATACTGTGGTGGTTTGCCATTTCCTTCTCCAGTTCATTTTACAAATGAGGAAACTGAGGTAAAAGGGATTAAATGACTTGCCCAGGATAACACAACTAGTAAGTATCTGAGGCCAAATTTGAGCTCAGTTCTTAACTCTAGACTCAGTGCTGTACCTACTGTGCTACCTAACTGCTCTTTACCCAGTACATAGCATGTGTCTAATAAATGCTTTCCCCTCCCTTCCAGGTCTAGTACTCTTTCCAGTGTGCCATCTACCTTCCTCTGCATTTTGAATGTCTCTATTTGACTGAAAATATTTTATATAGCATTTGTCTGAAAACTCTTTCTTGAGTGATTTCACATTATTTCCCCTTACATACCATGCTCAGTTCAAGTGTCCTCTCCAGCATGAAATCTTTACTGATCTCTTGGTCATCTCTATGTCTGTGTCTGTCATTCTTTTCTCTCTCTGTCTCTCTCCTCTATCTGTATGTCTGTCTGTCTCTCCTTTCTGTTTCTTTCTCTCACTCTCTGTCTCTCTTCTCTTTCTGTATGGCTCGGTCACTCTACCCTATCTCTTTTTCTCTTCTCTCTCTATTTCTCCTCTATCTGTCTGTCTATCTGTCTCTCTCCCTTCTCTATATCCTCTCTTCTCTCTCTGTGTCTCTCTCCTTTGTACGAGTGTCTCCCTTTTCTATTTCTCCCTTTGAATTTATGTCTTTCAGTCTATGTTTTTTTCTCTCCCTCTGTCCCTCTCTTCTCCCATTGTTAGGATTCTCTTTGAAAATTACTTTATTATGAACTGTATTTATATTTTGTATTTAATTACATATGTTGAGTTTTCCTCAGAGTAGAATGTAATTCCCTTGTATGCAGGGATATTTTTCTTTTTGTTTTGGCAAACACATCATGTAGCTTTGTGTGTGGCACATAGTAGGGGCTTCATAAATGTTTATTAAGTGACCACCAAGAGTTTTTAGGGATCCTTTTTGGGATAGCATATGCCTAGTTAAAAATTATAAATATGGATAACTGAAAGGAAAAGGGATTGTGTACTAGAGCAGGTCACACACATTTTAAATGCATATGTAATTATTTATTATGACAACAATCTGTCCTCTATTTTTTATTTCTAAAAATGAATGCCTTAGAAATAGCAAAGAGTCAACATTTTGACAAACGTATTATGTGACTGCCAGGTACAAAGCACTGTATTTGTTGCTAAAGATATATGGTAGTATTGTATAAAAAGAACTGGATTAGGAGCAATTTGAATTTATGAGAAGGGAATATATATTTCAAATGCCAACTGTGTGCCCAGCATTGTGTTAAATTCTTTATGAAGATTATCGCCTTTGATCCTCACAACAACTCTGGCAGGTAGGGAGTATCATTATCCCCATCTTATGGGTAAAAAACCTGAGGCAGACAGTAAATGAGGCCAAATTTGAACTCAAGTATTCTTGAATAGAGACTCAGGGCTCTATCCATTGTGCCTTCTGGCTCCCTCTAGGGAAATATAGATTCTACCGTTTCCTGTATAAAAAAGAAGTAAAGAACAGGATAAATGGCTTTCCCAAGAATCTATTCTGTTCTTCTACTATAAGAGACCAGAAGCTCAGTTTCCATTTTTGCTGAGCCCCAAAGTTCAAGCGTTGACTGACATATCTTAATGCTTTTGTATTAAGTATTAAATGTGAGCAATGTAAGGTTATATAAATGTGCTCTATTATTATTATTATTAAAGAGAACTTACTGCTGCTATGAAGGAGGCGGGAAGGTCCTTAGAATCAAGAGTGGAGCCCTCATGGAATTATTCAGACAATTTGAGGACAATAAGACAAGCCAGGAAACGTTGTAACCAAGATGACGGAACTGAACTAAACATATCTTATCATATAGAACTACAACTAAAAAGAGTCACGAGAACTTTGCCCCAGAACTCTAAAACTTTAGAGGCTTCTGATTGTCTTTGCAACCCGATTAGCAGAGTAGAAACACCTCATTTTACTTTATTTGTTAAGAGTAGAAAGTAGTTGGTACCATCCAAAGCACAACCTGGTAAGCACTCAAAGACCTCTGCTGGGAAAGAAGTCCAAAAGTCCATAGTTCAATTATCTTTCTCCAAATGTAAAGTTAATGGATTGGCCTGGCTAATCTAATGTGCTTATTTTGATCCATAATATGCTCTTTGAGACTTTAGGATGAATTGTAAATCAGCTCCAGTAAATTAGAGGGAATGGGACCCAGAGCATTCTAGGACAAACAATTTTTGCAATACTGGATTGGCAATGCGGGTTGGAATTTTAGATAGCAGTAGCAGGAGATAGTGCTGGCCAGGTTGTGTTGATACGGAAAGGTATCTCAAGACAGTTTCCATGAGAGCTGGATGCTGATTATTGAGGCACTTCCAGTTCATTACTGCACTCTCTGGGTTCCTGTCCCTTCCATTTTCACCACACTTTGAGAAGGAAAAATAAAAAAGGTCACTTAACTTTCAGAAAACGATGAAATGGGACCAGAGCCTTCGACTTTTTTCCACTTTAATGTGCTCATTTAGAGAAAACTTACAGGAAGATATTGTTGCTAAAGCTTTGGAGTTGACCCCCTTGCAATCCGCAGCCTAAAATAGCTTGCCATTAATGACTCTCTTTCTGTTCTTTGTGTTCAGTGAGGATTACATACATATTTTCTGAACCTATAATGCCATCCCAAGTAAAAGGCTGTTTGTACCTTTTAGAATTGTAATCAAATGGTAATAACTCAGGCATGAGCTCACCGGAACAATTCCAGCTAGCATTAGAATAGTCATTTCCACTGGAAGGAAGGGGAGGGAAGAAGCCCAGATAGGAATGCTGGAGGAGGGGGGAAAGAGACCTTCGGAAATTTGCTGGGGTTTTTGGGGGGGGGAGGGGAAAAGGTCACAACAGGTATGTCCTGAACATGTATGGTCATATGAGTGGCCAAGTTTCTGTATGATTGGAGGATAGATACGACATACATGTGTATGTACATACATGAAGCATTTATTATTTATTCTATGACTCCATTTAGGCTAAGTGTTGGGAATACAAATAATCACCAAAAAAGATAGTTTCTTACCCTTAAGGGTCTTATTTTCTAATGGGAAAAGGCATACAAAAAGGGATCTGAAGAGGAAGGAGAAGGGCAGGAAAAATTATTTTGAGATTATTTTGAGTATCAAATGAGAATAAATATGCACAGTACTTTGCAAACCCTAAAGGAGATATACATACCAGCTGTTGTTATTATTATTATTATTATTTGTAGTAGTCGTCGTCATCGTCATCAGCAGTGTTGCTAGGGAGGTGAGAAATTCTGAGAGTCACGAGTGAAGTCCTCAGAGACTCAGAGTTAAGACAATTTGAGGATAATTAGACAAACCATCAGACTTGGTAAACAACATGATAGAACTGAACCAAATGGACTTGCTTTGGCATCATATATACAAGAATTGAACCAAAAGTCTCACCATCTAGAAGTGAGACACAGGGTGACTAGGACTTTGCCCCAGTGCTCTGAAACTTCCTTGATTTGCACTTGTAATTCCTTTAATGCTATAAAAATACCTAAACCTAGCATCTTTTATTGTTCAGTTGTTTCAGTCCCATCTGACCCCATTTGGGGTTTTCTTGGTAGAGATCCTGGAGTGGTTTGCCATTTCCTTCTCCAGCTCATTTTCTAGATGAGGAAACTGAGAGAGAATTAAATGACTTGCCCAGCGTCACATGGCTAGTAAATATCTGAGGTAGGATTTGAAGTCAGATATTCCTAACTCCAAGCCCAGCACCCTGTACACTTAGCTGCCCCAAACTTAGCACCTCGTCAGCATGAATAATGAATTAAAATACTTCCTCTCACTCCATCTTTAACCATGTGAGTTCCTCTCTGGCCCCAGTCTGCCTCTCTTCCCCTTGTCTTAAGCCTTTCCAGAAATAGGCTCATTGTTTCCTACATCATAAAAAGCAAAATTAGGAAGAAAACCTTCTGGCTCTGGCGCTGGATGTGATGACTACATAGCCATGTTAGATTGGTGACATCACAAAAGTGAAATTGGCTAAATGTTAACTGATAAGAAATAGGGATATGCTTGTCATTTCAGAGTCATCTGCCCATATGAAGATGAATTAAAGTAACATCATTCATTTAATGTTATGCCTTTGAATGTCTGGAGTTAAGTTTCTTCCTCTGAAAATAAGGAGATTGATGTGTAAAGTTCTTCCTATTTCTAAATAAAAATAAATATCAAATTTGAAGAAAGACCAAAGGTGAAATGTCACTATATGTTAATAAATGTACTATAACTTGATTGATTGAACAAGTTTCTGTCTCCCAAAGAAAGGAAATATACCAAAGTCAAATTATTTATTTTATCATTATTATTATTATTATTGGGGAAAAAAAGCAAACCTCTTACCTTCTGTTTTAGAATCAATACTGTGTATTGCTTCTAAGGCAGAAGAGTGGTAAGGGCTAGACAATGGGGATCAAGTGACTTGCCCAGGGTCACACAGCTAGGAAGTGTCTGAGGCTAGATTTGGACCCATGACCTCCCTTCTCTGGGCCTGGCTTTCAATCCACTGAGCCACCCAGCTGCCCCCTATTTTATCATTATTTATTAGAAAAATTCAGTCAAAGCAAACTTGTTTAAAAATAAATTAGAACTCAAAAGAATAAAACAAACTAGAAATCACTAGGTGACTGAAAAAGTTCAGAAACCATCTAAATCAGTACATACTTAATTTCCTTACAAGAAAGAGTCATCCAGGAAAAAGTAATATAAGATTCAAGTTCAGGCTCTCGTAATATATATATATATATATATATATGGATAAAATGTTATAAGAACTCTTGCCTCACAAAATAGTAAAAACTGCTGAGGATAAAATGAAGCTCCTTTATGGTTTGGCATGAAATATAACTAAATTAAATCATGTTAAAACCATGATGGATCAATGAGATGACAATAAATAGTTTCCAAGTGAAACAGTTCTGTCAGCATTTCAATGGGGAACTATCGTACTGATACCTTCACATTTTAACTCAACCACTTCAGTTTCCAATATTCTGGGTGAGGAGAGGGTAAACACTTAAGAATATTAAGTAAAGAAGAACATTTTACTTGACCAAACAGAAGAAGAGCATGCTGGAAGCAATGAATTTCAGCACATGTAAGGATACATTATTGAGTTATTTAAAAGTGTACAGATTTCAAAAGGATAAAAAATATCATTGGTAATACATTTAATTAAATCAAAAGAATTGAAAATAAATTCTGAATCCAAAAGCCTAATAAGTTCTCATCTCTGAAACAAAATTTTCTAGATTCTGTTACATTCATATCAGTGATATGCTTAATGAAAATACAGATGGAAACTGATAGACTTCTGAAGATGATTTTGTATAGAAGGACATATCTTAATAGTCACAAATTGATAGAGACATACAGACATAATCTGCTATGTCAACAGTAGGAATAAAAAACCCCATTAAAATAGTTGCCATCCATGTCTATATTAAAATAACACGGAACTTCCTGACATATACCACTACCTAATTAACTTTGTTCTGTGACCTATTGAGTATAAACAATGAAAGAAGAGCACAAGTAATGGAAGATAATAAGCTAATGAGAGATTTGAAGTTGGAAGAAGACCTTAAATTATTTAATTCTACTCCTTCAAACCATTGATAAATAGATATCTCACTTCACTAACTGCCTGCCAGCCATCCCCACCTCTATGTCATGTTGACTTCTCAAAGTCAACATATCTCAATGGAGCTAATTAATTTTGCCTTAAATCTACCCCCTCCACTAAAGGACTCTATTTCTGATGAGAACACCCCCATCCACATGTTGTTTTTTTCTAGATTCATAACATCTTTTATTATGCAGACATTTGAGTCATGTCCAACTTTTCATGAAATCATTTGGGGTTTTCTTGGCAAAGATACTAGAATGGTTTAATATTTTCTTTTCCAACTTATTTTACAGATGAGTAAACTGAGACAAACTGAGTTGTGTCTTACCCAGGGTCACAACACTACTAAGTGTCATGGATTTAACTGGATTTAACTCAAGAAAATGAGTCTTCTGACTCCAGGCTTGGAACATTCTCACTGTGCCACCCAGCTGTCCACATGACTTTATAACCATTGTTAATTACTCCCCCCTCCCTTAATGTCCCCAATTCAATCAGTTGACAAGTCATATGGCAAACACAGCAGACATTTCTTGCCTCTCACTTGGATTATTGGAAAAGCTTTCTATTTAGTCTACTTCTATTCTCTTTTCTCTCTGGTTCATCCCACATACACCTGCAATAGTAATCATCCCCAGAGATATCACTCCTATGCTCAAACATTTATAAGACCTCTCTATTAGTTGGGGTATACACTGGGAGAAAATGCAAACTCATCAGCCTGGCTGTTAAGGTTTTCTAGAATTTGGCTCCTTCCTGCTTTTCAGCATTATCTATTCCTACTCTTTGTGAACCCAGTGTTTCAGATAAACTATGGCTACTTTTTCACCTCTCCACTTTTTTAAAAAATATATTTTATTTGATCATTTCCAAGCATTATTCGTTAAAGACACAGATCATTTTCTTTTCCTCCCCCCACCCCCCATAGCCGACGCGTAAGTCCACTGGGCATTAGATGTTTTCTTGATTTGAACCCATTGCTTTGTTGATAGTATTTGCATTAGAGTGTTCATTTAGAGTCTCTCCTCTGTCATGTCCCCTCAACCTCTGTATTCAGGCAGTTGCTTTTTCTCGGTGTTTCCACTCCCATAGTTTATCCTTTGCTTATGAATGGTGTTTTTTTTTTCTCCTGGATCCCTGCAAGTTGTTCAGGGACTTTACACCGCCACTAACGGAGAAGTCCATTACGTTCGATTATACCACAGTGTATTAGTCTCTGTGTACCGTGTTCTCCTGGTTCTGCTCCTCTCGCTCTGCATCACTTCCTGGAGGTTGTTCCAGTCTCCATGGAGTCCCTCCAGTTCATTATTCCTTTGAGCACAATAGTATTCCATCACCAACATATACCACAGTTTGTTCAGCCATTCCCCAATTGATGGGCATCCCCTCGTTTTCCAGTTTTGGGCCACCACAAAGAGCGCAGCGATGAATATTTTTGTACATGTCTTTGTGTCCATTATCTCTTTGGGGTACAGACCCAGCAGTGCTATGGCTGGGTCAAAGGGTAGATATTCTTTTGTCGCCCTTTGGGCATAGTTCCAAATTGCCCTCCAGAATGGTTGGAGCAGTTCACAGCTCCACCAGCAATGAATTAATGTCCCTACTTTGCCACATCCCCTCCAGCATTCATTACTTTCCTTTGCTGTTATGTTAGCCAATCTGCTCACCTCTCCACTTTTGTACAACCATTCCTAGAATCTGTTGATTCCCTCCTTGTGTCACGAATTCTAAAACTTGCTCCATGACTCAGCTTGGGTGCTATCCATTGTCCATTGTAAAGGGTAAATTTATGGTTGAGACTGAATATAATAATTGTTGGTTGCCAAGGATTTAATTTCTTAAATCCTAAATGAAACACTCAAGTCGGAATGGAATTTTAAGGTGATTTAATTACACTAGGAGGAAGAAATTAAGAAATACAGAGAGAGAGAGAGAGAGAGAGAGAGAGAGAGAGAGAGAGAGAGAGAGAGAGAGAGAGAGAGAGAGAGAGAGAGAGAGTTAACTCAAACTACTCCAGCTCAGGCTGAGCCAGGCAGGAGTTTAAGGCCTTGGCCAAGGGCTGCCTTCCTCTGAGAGACAAGGGAAAGGGGAGTCAGTCCTTTCACTCATGTGACTAAAGGAAAGCTGTGTGTGGGAGCTCCTCCAAGCTTGAGTTCTAGGATCGAACTGACACCTAGCCCTTTCCACAGGAAGTGATGAGAACTCCAAAGGCAGTTCTCTACATCACTTCCTGTGTCTCACATGTGCCAATGGTGGCTCAAGCTTGGCTTAGAAAAGCCCAGGGGATAGTCAGTCATTTCTGATTTGTCATTTGCTAGCACATACCAGTGTAGTGTGGATGTGTACATCCCTGGGTGCTGACTAAGTAAGATGGGGAAAATCTAAAAATCACACTATGAACATTTCTCTGACATTCTGAGCTACTATTGTTACAATTAATTTTCATCATATTATATAGTATTTGCATTACTCTGTATTTTTGCCTACCTTCAAACCCTTCCTCCCTCTGGGAATATGTAATTCCCTTTAGGACAGAGTCTCTTTCAGTTTTTTTTTCCTCTTTTTGTCCATCTTATAAATAAGGAAAATGAGTCAGAAGAGGTTAAATGACTTGCTTAATCATTCACCTAATAAGTAACTGAGGCTGGATTTGAATGCAAGTCTTCTTGATTCCAAACTTAGCACTCTATATCCTATGATGCCATTTAGCAGCCTCTCATAGACAAACACAGATTGTAACTGCTTAGTGATTTTTAAAATTAAGTTAAATATTCTGTGAAAAGTGCAAACATAAAAAGAATCTTTAATGTAGAAGTTCTCTAAATTCTCTTATTTGAAGATAATAAATCTTAGTTATAGTAAGCACATAGTAATTGTTATATTTAGTTTTGAACGAGGCACCCAGGTGGCTTAGTGAATGGGCCACTAAGTGCCCTGGTGTCAGAAAGATCTGATTTTAAATCCAGCTTCAGTAACTTACTAGCTGTGTGACCCTGGGCAAGTCACTAGATCCTATTTGCCTTTGCTTCCTCATCTATAAAATGATCTGGAGAAGAAAACAGCAAACACTCCAATGTGTTTGCCAAGAAAACCTTAGATGGGGTCACAAAGAGATGGATATGACTGAAATGACTGAACAACAACAACAGTGAGTTTTTTGCTAATGTTATTAAGACCTAGAAAGTTATAAAATCTCCTTGTTGGCATTGATAATTATTTTAAGGAGAATAGTTTAACTAATAATCCTAAAAAAATCAAATAATTACTATCATTTTATAGCATTGAAGATGTACAAAGTGCTTTACAAATGTTCTGAAAAACATAACTCATTATGGCATGTACAGAGAGAACTTGCTAAATTAGTTCAGTAGAGTTTATGAGTTGTTTTAGAGGTCATTTTAGAGGTTTTAGAGGCTAATCTTATTTACAAATGAGGAAACTGAGGCTTAGTAGGGCTACTTTGCTCAGGATCTCATATATAATAATTTGACAAGACAGTTTTAATCCAAATTCTTTGATTCCAAATGTAATTCTACTGCGTATATGCATGTATGTATGTGTATGGGTGCCCACCACCAAAGGTCTATTCTGATCTGTTATCATAGCATAAAATTGATCCTGGTTTTTTGAAGGATTTCCCAGTTAAGTCTGAGTTTGAGAGGGAAAGGCTCTGAGTAAGGGTCTGATGACAGATGGTGTATTTGGAGTTTTCAGCTAAGTTTAGACAATCTTACCAACAGATTGGCTGTGGGGTATTTTTCAGCTACATTCATATCCTAAGACCTTCTATTAATTCATAATATATAATCATGCCAAAGAAGAAAATGGCCATAGCCATACTGAAAATATTGAAAATCATTGCAGTATTAAAGATTTGGAGTATGCAGTCATCTGTATCTTAGACAGCCTGGCTAGAGCTTGGTCTGACATTCAAGGGGAGAAGAAATGAAGTTGGATCCAATTTGAGAATTATGCACTTTTTTCCTATGATCCCAAGCTATTTATTGACACAAAATTCTACTTTTTAAAAAAATTACCAGTATTCTTTCAGGGAGGTTATATGATCACAAATCATAACATATCATAGTCTTAGATGAAGAATAATTACAGATAACTAAGCAAAAGAGAATTCACCTTCAGATGGAAGTGTCAGCAGCCTATTAAGTATATTATAAAGGGTTTGAGAAGTGGTATTTATGATGAAGAACCCCCCCAACAATGAGAGGCAATTGATGGGTAGTTCAAATACTGTATTGGATATAATGGCCATGAAAAAACCCCTGGGCTTGTATCCAAGTCCTCCTCCTTTCCTCTTAAAGACAATCTATGAATTTTTCTCTATCTCTTAACACTTATCTTTACAGCATGTTGGGTGAAAACACTGGTGGATTAGGAGGAGGATTTGGATGAGAATTGCATAGGATGAAAAATCATGGAAAAATTATAACTGTACTTGGAAAGAAGGATCTATACCAGTGAGATCACCACTAATAGACCTGAACTAGGGTGGGCCACTAGAGTGTTGCTTCAGGGAAGGAAATTTAGAAGAGCCTAATAGCATTTTCTTAGAAGCACTTTTTCCTTGTTCCCTTGGCAGTCAGATTTCTGCCTCCTAGCTACCCCTACCTCCCTCCTTCAGCAATGGCCTATCTTTCAGTAATATAGAAACCTAGAGCAGACATCAACCTCCAAGTGAACAACCCTCCTTTCTCTTGCCCCCAGAGCAAAATCCCCAATTACAACTTGGCTTCAAAGCATTACAGTTAAAATATGTATTTATTTTTTAATGAATTTTTTTCTAATACCACATTGCACCAGCAGATTTTCCAACTCTTGGAACAACTTAGGTTCCATATATCTTCACTGAATGATTTGATTGCCATTCTGTGTTATTCTAGAAGTTGATTATGTATATCACTTAATGGTAATTGAATTAAAAAGGAGACCATTAATAAAGGAAAGCTCAGGACATGACATTAGATGAGAAGGCATAAACTTGAAGAATTATTTATGTGAGACAAATGTTGTGATCCAAGGTCTCACCGGTCCAAGGATCTATGGTTTCATCCAAAGATATTTTCCAGAAAGTATTTCCCTCCCTCATTATGGAATCTTGCATTGACAAATTCTTGGCTCCCCAAAATTGTTATTATTCATACTTTAAATCATTAGGCACTGCCCCTTGACATGCGGCCAGATGGAAAGAGAGTCAGTCATGATATACACTGAGTTGGTGGCCTTACAAGTGCCAGAGTCTGGTGAATGCATTTATTTCTCTGAGCAGCAGATTTGATCTCCCCAAATTATAAGAGTTTTGCTGGAGTCCAGGTCTTTTCATTGGGTTCCCTAATGCCCTTAATGGTGTGGGAAAAGTTCGAAGGAAGCACCTTTCCTGGGATTGTGCATCTTGTGAGTCAATAAGGTAAACTAACTCCACTCAGAAAGATTATAAATTAGGAATTGGAAATCTTAACTACTGTGAGTCACTAGCAATTAATAGGGGGGAATGATTGATAAACTCCTGGGTGCCAGCATTTCACTCTGGAGCCAGGAAGGGCAATTTCTGTAAACAGCCAATTAGAAAAACAAAAACAAACTAATAACCCAGCAAGGGAAGGTAATTAGCCTCTTAAGTCAGCCAGTCTTTCAACACCTATGTCTCAGTCCTAGGTGAGATGGCTGCATTGAGGAAATGGGATTTTTAAATGGTCTGGTAATGAAAGAGAGAAAGAAAGAGCTTAGAAGCACTGGGTTCTAAAGGAGGAGGGCAGGCACAGTGGGAGCTTTGGGTAGCATGGGGGTACTTCAGTGCCCAAGGGTTTGGAGAAAAAGGTTAAGAAGTGGTAGAAGAAAGTTCAAGAAAAGAAAAGTGTTGGAGAGGGGAGCACCAAAGATAAGTTTTCCGTCTTGCCATTTTGCTTTTGGCTGGTCCTGGCTTAAGGTCATTAGTGGTGGGAGTACAAGTCAAGAGATGAACTAAAAACCAACTTCACCTTTGTTCTTGCTTGAAGTACTCTCTGGCTATCTTGGACATGGTCCAAGCCAGGGTCCTTTCTTCTTGTCACTCTTCCCCCAAGTAGCCCATGAGATGTTTCCTACACCATCTCTTTGTAGTGTCTGGATTTCAGTGCCATGAAAGCTGTGATGGCCTCCTAAAAGCTGTGAGGAGTAGTCTTTTAGCACAATGAAACACATTTTATATTTCAAGTTTAGATTTTGAAAAGGAACTAACATAGTTGGGTTTTTCTACCATCATACTACAACTGTTCTTTATGGAGCCCACGTCTTCTCAACCATAGGCTAACCCAGGTTCGATATCTTCTTGCTTGAGACCTTTCAACCCCTTCCCTCCTCCCATGGAAAATACCAAACTATTTCATTATCTGGGACATTACATGATGTCCCAGAGTGGGGGAAATGGATTGTTTCCTTCAAATAGAAAGCATTGTAATGTTGAGAGGCATTAACATGCAGGTAATGTAGCTAAACTCTATCACTCCCACATCAAGCCATGCCCCTCCCAGACTGGAATCGGATCTTACCGTACTTGTAGGCAACAGGAGAAACATGCCTCTTCATGCTCTGTTCTTCATTCTTATACTGTGAGAGAAGCAATAACTCACACACTCATGAAGGAGAGTCATGTATATTGCTGCAAATGCTTATGTCATGTTGGCCTTCATGCATGATTCAGCAGGTCATGGGAAACCTTGGCTGCTCATTATGGCTGCCTCCATACCCTGCTTGGCTTGATCCAAGGCTATCTATTTCTTTGAACTTCTATCAAGAAACTGGATCTGGATTTGGTTGGTTGCTGCTGGTAAATGCTTCATTGTCTATGATTAAGAGGGTGCGGAGAAAAATCCTGGAACAGTCATTCACATTCCATTCTTTCTCCCACCTCCTTTTTCCATGTTTCCATGCTTTCTTTTCAAGATTGGAGTTTCCTGTCCCTATAAGGGCTACCCCATTTCTGCTTCTTATTAGCAGTACCATCTTGGGACAAATCACTTCACTTCTTTTGGCCTCAAGTTCCACATCCATAAAATGATCTCTTAGGTTACTCTTCCATCTGAACCTATAAACTTTTAAAGGCTTTCTATTAGAAAATTCTGGTGTCGTCAAAATTGCTTTACAAAGCTAGTGCCTTTTGGAAAGGAGCCTAAGCTAATCTTTTGTGCGATGACCCTCTATGATAACTTTCACAACAGTTGAATAATATCATGAGTGTCCTTGTAGCATGAAAATGACTCTGAGTTGTAGTAAGCTAGGTAAGCACAGACTAAGATGATGGTGGTAGATTGTACCACCTGGCTGAGTTCAGAGATGATTATCACCAGAAATTTTCCCATAATACAATATTAGGTCACAGAAATTCTGAGGTTCATAGGGGTCATGGAGGAAGTGCCCACACAGAGCAAATTCATAGACCTTCTGAATTAAGTTTTAGAGAACGGGATACCATTGATATCCTTTGTAATGTCTAGTGTTGATGTGAGAGTCTGGGAGACTAGAACATTGATGGACTACCTTGGCTCCAAAAGATTGAGACTTTTTATTTCATTTTGTCAAGCAAATATAAGTAACATATTTGGAGATATTCCATATTCCCATAATCCTTTATGATAATCATTTAATGAGATTGCTCTATAGATAACAGCAACAAGAATGGAAAGAGGATGTTTTAAACAGACTGCATGGATTTCATACCATTTACAACTTTCATCAAAAATCTGGTGAATTAGATGGGACAACTATAGCTTTACTTGTTTTATAAGTGAGGAAGCTAAGTCTCAGAGTTTAAAAGACTTGACAAAGGTCATTCAGCTGCTAAATCTCAGAGCTAAGATTCAAATTCCAGTTTCCTGAGACTTCCCTGCTCAAATAATAAATGACCAGGGACTAAGTATAAAGACATGTAGAAATATATGTACATATACATGTTATATATAAACATACATGCAGGTGTAGGTATGTACAATAAAACTACACATGATCACTCCTATAGATTTTATAACTATCATATGGCACATTTACATGACATGCCATTTACCATTATTTCTGACCAGAATCTTCTGTTCCAGTCAAACCAGTCTCTTCATTGACCCTGGAACATGCTATGATTCTTTCTACTTCTACTGTTAATTAACGATATCATTCTGATTACGTGGTCGCTCTTTTAGCAAGAAGGGATGTATATATTAGTCGGGAAAAGAGGTTCCTTTGAGGTCAGTGATGAAGATTCAAAAGGAACCAACCAGAAGGTCAAACTGGCTCATTTGAACACTGTAATGGCTAACTACATTCAAACTGTGATGGAAATGTCTTCTTGCATTAAATAATGAATATTTACTTTGTTGTTCAATTGAAGCTAATCTTAGCTCTCTCTTTTCTCCTCTTGTCATAGATTAGACAAATGCTGATTTTACTGAGAACGATATAATTAAATATCTGTCTTTGTATAAGCATGTTCCCAGACACGGATCTTCCAAGGCTGATGAAGGTATTTGTCAGGTTTATCACACAATAGATAATCACCTATCTTGATATAATGGGATATCTGCCTTTGTCGGAGAGTGTTTCTAGATAGCCTGGGCAAACAGTCCATTTATGTACTTGACAGATTTATTACTTTATCAGTTATTTTCTTGAGGAGGAGTTTATTATAGGCAAAACACTGGCATAAATTAAGGAGTAGAAATTGATTTCTTAAAAGCATATCTTGATTCGCTTTTTATTGTTTCTGAAAATGCATTAATATATTTACTTATACAATGTGGATTGTATTTAAAAGTGTCTTGCCGTAAATATATAGGACCAATACCAGGGAGTTATTTTTCATCTTTTTTAGTCCAAAAGCTATTTTTTTCAGATTACAATTCTTCAATATCTATTAGCTATCTGAAAGGTCCAAGTGATTAAAGACTCTAGCTCTGCATAATTTGTGGAAATATTTTACTGCATCATAGATGCTATTGTAGAAATGCACTTGTGTCCAGCTATCAGGTTATAGCAGATTGGGCTAAGTAGAAAAGGCCAGGCCTGAGGATCCAGTCAGACCCTTAGGACTAATTAATGAACAGGAGGTAGGGGGTTCTAAATACAAAAGCATGCAAAGTGAGGGGGAAAGGTCATTAGAATTCATGCAAATCTTTATTTTGTAACTCTATTCATGGAGTATTTATTAAGCATATGGCCTTGGACACATTTCTCAATCCCTTTGAGACTTATTTTCTTTACCTATAAAATAATGGAAACCAAAAAAAAAAACCAAACCTGCCTCATATCACTCATGGGATTATTGTGATGATCAAATGAGATATTGCATATTACTGCTCTTTGCAAATTATATATTGCTATACAAGTACAGGCTTTTGGATTATTTACTATGAGAAATGAGCACACATGGGCTATAAATCCTGAAATAGATTGAAGAATGGGAGATCAACTTGAAGGCAAAGTACATAAAGAAGAGGCAGAAGTCAGAGGTCAAAATTTGCAGATAATTGGCATAATAAAAATATGGCGGCAGGCTCAAAGACCCAGACTTGGGATTAAAGATGGACCTTTGGGAAGCTGGGTTCAAAAGTAAAAGCTTATGCATTGAAGGAGTAGCTGGGAGGGGGCCCAGAAAGAGCAGCAAAACAGATCTCCCCTTCTTCAAACAGGAGCTGGCCATATCTCAACTTTCTGCCCAGTGTAGCGCAAGTGAATTATTATATTTGCTATAGGGAAATGCAAGCATAGAACAGTAGATGAAAGTTCCTGACCTTACTTCAAAAAGTCAAACTAGCTGCATGAACTGACTAGTGAGTATGACTGAGGAAAGATTAGATAGGGAACTCTCTGGTAAGGACCAAAAGCAAGATATACCCCAAGCTAAACATCTAGGCTTACTCAAAACCCACACAATTGAAGAAGCAGGAATATGAGTTGGACACAATTTGTAACCAGAGCTTAGATAAAGCCTCTATTCTGCCATGCCTGTAAGATTTCCCCTTTATTCCATTTCCTCTTAGCTTCCTTTGGTAAATTCTTCTATGAGCCATGGCTAACAGTGTGTGGTCCCTGCAGCGCAGATGCAGGGTGAGATGGACTTATTCAGTAATAATAACTGACATGATTACATAGAGATTTAAGGTCTCCAGGAGCCTTCCTCACAATGCTCCCCACGAGGAGGGCACTACAATCCCCATTTTACTGATTAGGAATCTGAAATTCAGAGAACGTATATGCCTTGCTCCAGGGTCTTATGAAAAAGTAAGAGGCAGAGCTGGGATTTATATTCTGTTTTTCTGAATCCAGGCCCCTTACTCTTTCCATTACATTGCATGAGATACATGTTCTCCTAGTCCAGAGAGGAAGAGTTCATTAGTCTCTGGCCAGTCTAAAGTTGTTCCAGCAAGATAGAATTAGTATTATGTGTGAAAAGGAGAATGGGAGAAACTGAGGGGACTACCATGAAAGGAAACATAAACTTGAAGGCCTCAGAGCTGGGTTCTAATTCTGAGATAGCTGCTTAATGCTTATACTGGATTGGCATGCTGTAGAGCCCTAGAGAAGCCATGGGTGGGAGCTAAAAAGAAATAATTAAGGCTTGGCATGAGGAAAACTTCCTAAGAATTAGAGATGTCCAAAAAGGGGAATGGATTGGACCAAGAGTTAGAAGATTCCTCCTCACTAGGATCCTAGGTTGGATGATCTCCTTTTGGGATAAGTTGTAGAAGAATCATTTTTTAAGTATGAGTTTCACTAAAGTAATCCTTCTAAATCTGAAGTTCAAAGATTTTATTGTCCCAGACCCTAAGCTGAGCCAAAGCCTTGGGAAATCTGTAGTATCTCAACTGGGAACTTTTGCAAATGGTGGAAACAGAGAGTGAATGGATGAAGTGGAGAACAGCCATGAGCAATGCCTTTTTCCCTATCCAGGGTCATACCAGTGTTCCCTTCAGTCATCCAGTTCTGTGCATATCTTCCCAAAAGAAGTTCGATGGATGTTATTCAGCCTAACTCTTTAACTGAGTCTCCTCCCATCTGTACGAGGAACTTTATCGTCATCTGAGACTGTGTCTCTTCACACCATATTAAACTGGACATGACCAAAAGATCAGGTTATTGTAACTTGCTACTTGGGCTGCTTATTCAACCACCTGAACAGTGGCCTTCAGGAAGAACTAGTCTTAACACTTGAGGGACTGCCTTTAAAAGCCACAGGGAATCAGCATAAACTGACTCTTCAAATTGATCTTATTCCTTAAGGGTTAGAGGGCCCCTTAAAAATACTCTATTATAGCCTGCATAGTTCAAAAATGGATTCAAACAGACAAATAATGATTAAATAGTTGCTCTAAATGTGTCATGGTTTTAACATTGAAAAAGTGTTTTTCTTCCCACAGAACACAGAGCTTATCCACATTTGGTCAATATTTAATGCATACTAATTGTTACTTCCCCATATTCAGTCTAGTAGTCAAAAGGTGACTTCATCTCTAAATGATTTATCATTACTATTCACATTGTCACATTAGGAAAAAGAAGATAAATTACAATGGGGTAGTTGACTTTAAATAACTATTTCAAGTGAGTGGTACTGGGAAGTCAAAAATTAACCAATGGAGTTTTCAGAAACACTGAACTTTTTGAGGGGGAAGGGATGAGTAGATGGGTTAGGTAGCAAAAAATTGATCTTCCAAAGATTTTAAAAGGAATTCATTTAGGAGAGCGCCTAACCAGGGGTTAATTGCTTAGAGCTAAGCTCTAATAGACTCGTCTTAATGTGACTGGAAGCTTTCATTTTACTCTTAACCATCTTGACCAACTAAATGATGCAGGGGATCTAGAAGAGAAGGATAAGAGTTGAAATATGTTGGGTATAACCAGTATACATACTGGTATATAACCAATAATAGCAACCTCCTCTAAAAGGTAGCTGGAAAGACTCTTGGTTTTTTCAAAGTAACCTTCTCATTTCATAGAAAGGGGATCTATTATAGACTGTAATTGGGAATACTTAAAAAATAATAGTGAACCAGAAATTTTTCATTATCATTATCATAATCATTTTGAATAAATAATTATTAAATGAATATAACAAATTTAATGACCACTAAGGTCCCTCCCTCTTGAATTCTTTGGACCTATAAAACTATATCTAAAACAAGAATGAGTCATAGTCACTGCCTTCAAAAGTCTTGTAGACTGTCAGAGATGAGCATAAATTTCTCATGAGATTAAAAAAAAAGATATTATTAAATAAATAGGGACAAAAAGGAATACACCTTCTTTTCAGTAGCACATGGTACATACACAAAAATTGACCATGTACTAGGGCATAAAAACATTGCAAACAAGTGCAAAAGAGCAGAAATAATAAATGCAACCTTCTAAGACCACAATACAATGAAAATAATAATTAGTAAGGGTACTTGGAGAAGCAAATCAAAAATTAATTGGAAATTAAAAAATATAATTCTCTAAAATTGTTTAAAGAACAAATCATAGAAACAATAATTTCATTGAAGAAAATGACAATGATGAGACATCCTTTAAAATCTATGGGATGCAGCCAAAGCAGTACTCAGGGGGAAATTTATATCCTTGAGTTCATATATTAACAAATTAGGGAGGGCAGAGGACAATGAATTGGGCATGCAAATTAAAAAAACCAGAAAGAGAACAAATTAAAAATCCTCCGATGAAGACTAAATTAGAGATCCTAAAAATCAAAGTAGAAATTAATAAAATTGAAAGTCAAAGAACTATTGATTTAATAAATAAGACTAGAAGCTGGTACTTTGAGAAACAAAAAACAAATAAAATAGACAAAGTACTGGTCAATCTAATTTAAAAAAGGAAAGAAGAAAACCAAATTGACAGTATCCAAGATGAAAAGGGAGACCTCTCCTCTAATGAAGAGGAAATTAAAGCAATCATTAAAAACTATTATGCCCAATTATATGGCAATAAGTATGTCAATTTAAATGATATGGATGAATGTTTAAAAAAATATAAATTGCCTAGACTAACAGAGGAAGAAATAGATTACCTAAACAACCCTGTATCAGAAAAATAAATTAAACAAGTCATCAAAGAACTCCCTAAGAGAAAATCCCCAGGACCAGATGAATTCACAAATTCATTCTATCAAACATTCAAAGAACAACTAATCCCAATATTATACAAACTATTTGACATCATAAGCCAAGAAGGAGTTCTACCAAATTCCTTTTATGACACAAATATGGTACTGATTCCAAAGCCAGGCATGTCAAAAACAGAGAAAGAAAACTACAGACCAATCTCCTTAATGAATAGAGATGCAAATATATCTTAAATAGAATACTAGCAAAAAGACTCCAGCAAGTGATCACAAGGGTTATTCACTATGACCAGGTAGGATTCATACCAGGAATGGAAGGATAGTTCAATATTAGGAAAAACCATCCATATAATTGACCATATTAACAAGCAAACTGACAAAAAATCACATGATTATCTCAATAGATGCAGAAAAAGTCTTTGACAAAATCCAACACCCATTCCTATTGAAAACACTAGAAAGTTAGGAATAGAAGGGCCTTTCCTAAAATTAATAAACAGTATATATCTAAAACCATCAGCAAACAGCATCTGCAACGGGGATAAACTAGATGCTTTCCCAATAAGATCAGGAGTGAAACAAGGATGCCCATTATCACCTCTATTATTTAACATTGTACTAGAAACACAAGCTGTTAGAGAAGAAAAAGAAATTGAAGGCATTAAAATAGGCAATGAGGAGACCAAGTTATCATTCTTTGCAGATGAGATGATGGTCTACTTAAAGAATCCTAGAGAATCAACTACAAAGCTAGTTGAAAATATCAACAACTTCAGCAAAGTTGCAGGATACAAAATAAACCCACATAAGTCATCAGCATTTCTATTTCTATTTCTATATCTATATCTATATTTCTATTTCTATATTTCTATTTCTATATCTCCAATACATCTCAGCAATGTGAGTTTTAAAATTAATAATCAATAACTATTATATTTTATAGTTTTATTAATAATAACTAAAACAAATGAACTGCCTGACCTCAGCCCAGTTCCAGGTCCAAAGAGAGAAAGAGAAAGGGAGGAGTTACAGTCACTTAAATGCAATCATGCAAAATGTGGAGATGCAGGAAAATGGAATTTTGGGAACTACTAAAGGACTTCTGGGAGATGAAGTCCAAAGGTTCAAAATCTCCATTTATACATATTCCCCTTGTGATACTATTGGGAAACCAGTTTCCCCAAAAGGTCGTGGAAACATGATCAGCTTAAAAATTTCAATAATTTGTGGATAAAAGGAAAAGAGAACAAAACCAATGATTACTAGGTTGAAGAAAAGACAATTTGGGGACAGTTCCCTTTGGCATAAGAGTATACATTCAAAATAAAGGCATTTCAAACCCCAGAGTTCAATTTACTTCCCAAAGTTCACTCTGGATATTCTGGTCCAGCATGTGGACTCTGCAGGCATCTATTTTCATGACACATTCTGGATTCTGGGAGGTAGCAAGTTTCTTATCCTAAAACTACTCAAATTTAAATCAAAGTTCACAACAATAACTTGGTCTCCCTGAGGTGAATAATAACAAACACAGAGATCACTCAGGGATGAATGGTTAAGTTATGAAGTATATAAATCAATTTGCAAAAGAAAATTAAAAACATGAAAAAATCCAAATAAAAGAGAAAATAACTTGTGGATGAAATACAAAATGTAAAAGTCTTATGTTTAAAAAATCCAAGTAAAGAAAAAAATCTATAACAGGTCTTTGAATCAGGGCCCAATTAAAAGATTTAAGCAATTATGCATTTACCCAATCAATAGCCAGGACTACAGAAAATTTGCCACACCACAAAAGACAGAAAAGGGACTAGATTATAGGATCCAGGTAGGAGCCAAATTTGAGATACTTGGTAGAATATGGGAAAAGGAAGACCTCCTTTAACACATGTTAGACAGTTGCAACCTTGAACCCCAAACAAGTCCATGTCCTCTTGTCTTGGCTCAAAATCAAGTCCAAAGGCTCAAAATCTCCATTTATACAGTAGCAAGATTTAGAAAGAAATATTCCATTTAAAATCTCTCTAGAAAATATAAAATATGTAGGAATCTGCTGAGACAAACACAGGAACTATATAAACACAACTACAAAACACTCCACACACAATTAAAAATAGATCTAAACAATTGGAAAAACATTGATTGCTCATGGGTAGGATGAGCTAACATAATAAAAATGACAATCTTACTCAAATTAATTTACTTATTTAGTGCCATACCCATTGAACTACCAAAAAACTTTTTTACTGAATTAGAAAAAAAAAACATAACAAAGTTCATTTGGAAGAATAAAAGATCAAGGATATCCAGGGAAATCATGAAAAAAAATTTGTAATGGAAGGTGACCTTGCAGTACCATATCTCAAACTATATGATAAAACAGTGGTCATCAAAATAATTTGGTACTGGCTAAGAGACAGAAAAGAGGATCAGTGGAATAGACTTGGGGTAAATGACCTCAGTAAGACAGTCTTTGACAAACCCAAAGACTCCAGCTTTGGGGACAAAAATCCAGTATTTGATAAAAACTGCTGAGAAAATTGGAAGACAGTGTGGGAGAGATTAGGTTTGGATCAACACCTCACACCCTACACCAAGATAAACTCAGAATGGGTGAATGACTTGAATATAAAGAAGGAAACTATAAGTAAATTAGGTGAACACAGAACAGTATACATGTCAGATCTTTGGGAAAGGAAAGATTTTAAAACCAAGCAAGAGCTAGAAAAAAATCACAAAATGTAAAATCAATAATTTTGATTACATCATATTAAAAAGTTTTTGTACAAACAAAACTAATGTATCCAGAATTAGAAGGGAAGCAACAAATTGGGAAACAATCTTCATAATAAAAATCTCTGACAAAGGTCTAATTATTCAAATTTATAAAGAGCTAAATCAATTGTACAAAAAATATCAAACCATTCTTCAATTGATAGATGGGCAACAGAAATGAATAGGCAATTTTCAGATAAAGAAATCAAAACCATTAATAAGCACATGAAGAAATGTTCTAAATCTCTTAAAATCAGAGAGATGCAAATCAAAACAACTCTGAGGTATCACCTCACACCTAGCAGATTGGCTAACATGATAGCAAAGGAAAGTAATGAATGCTGGAGGGGATGTGGCAAAGTTGGGACATTAATTCATTGCTGGTGGAGTTGTGAATTGATCCAACCATTCTGGAGGGCAATTTGGAACTGTGCCCAAAGGGTACTAAAAGACTGTCTGATCCAGCCATAGCACTGCTGGGTTTGTACCCCAAAGAGATCATAAGGAAAAAGACTTGTATAAGAATATTCATAGCTGCTCTCTTTGTGGTGACAAAAAAAAATTGGAAAATGAGGGGATGCCCTTCAATTGAGGAATGGCTGAACAAATTGTGGTATATGTTGGTGATGGAATACTATTGTGCTCAAAGGAATAATGAACTGGAGGTATTCCATGTGAACTGGAACAACCTCCAGGAAGTGATGCAGAGTGAAAGGAGAAGAACCAGGAGAATGTTGTATACAGAGACTGATACACTGTGGTACAATCGAATGTAATGGACTCTTTCATTAGTGGCAATGCAGTGATCCTGAAGAACCTGGAGGAACCTACAAGGAAAACCACTATTCACATTCAGGGGAAAAACTGTGGGAGTAGAAACACAGAAGAAAAACAACTGCTTGATTACATGGATCAAGGGGATATGATTGGGGATGTAGACTCTAAATGAACATCCTAGCACAAACATCAACAACATGGAAATAGGTTCTGATCAAGGACATATGTAATACCCAGTGGAATTGTGCATTGGATATGGGAAGGGTGAGAGGAGGGAAAGGAGGGAAAGAATATGATTCTTGTAACCAAGGAATAATGTTGTAAATTGACTAAAAACAAACAAATAAATAAAATATATGAAAAAAATAAATAAAAATAAGAAAAAAAGATCTCATTCTATTTGCCAAATGACTAGAATAATATACAGAATTTAATATAAAACTTCAAGGAAAGATGTGATTGTTGAGAAAAAGTTATAATACAGGAGGACTCCATCGAAGAAGCAGGACTTGGTTTTTAGGCTTTGAAGGAAGGTTGCTTCCAAAATATTTAGAACAGAATTAGCTGAACAGTCCCAATCCTAGATGTCAGAGTAAAATGAAAAAATACATAAAACGTCTAAGAGTTTGAAATGGGGACTTTTGCATGAAAATGTACTTTTCATTAATGTGAAAAATCAACAGGAGCTTATCTTAATCATCATGTGGACAGGCATTTTGTGAACTTTCCCAGGGGTTTCTCAGCCAAGTATAGATTCTTCTCAATCGCATTCTGCTGCAAAAGCATTATTATTTGAGAAGAAGAAGGTTTATTTGTAATATAAAAGGCTGAAAACAAGCATAAGAATAGTAACATGGTAACTGAGGTGCTTTTCAAGGATAATAGGAGACAATACCTTGTTCTTCATGTTCAGTAATAGGACTGATTGAAGAATAAGAAATTAAAGAGAATTTAAATCTAATTCATTTGACTTAGGATCATCCTCCAGGGTCTATTTTGATAGTTCATCAGGAAATGAAACTGCCTCCTGTCAGCAATTTATGGAACATGGAGAGAGGATTTCATATCTTTCTGATCATTTCCAGAATTGAAAGAAAGAAGTGACTTTACTTTCTTTCCTTATATTTTTGCCTGAAGTTTGGGGCACAGAACAAGGAATATTTTGGGTCTATTATGCATGCAGTGTCTCAAATAATATTTATTTGGTTATTTTAATTGCCCTGGCATTTATTTAGGAGTATATTAAGGCATGACATAAAACTCATGCTGTTGTTGACATTTTTTTCCAGGCCACTGTTGAATACTTTCCAGTATAGCTCTGGAGCTTCAGGTTTATAGGAGAAATACCACAATAGAATGTTATGGCTCAGTCTCCCTGACCTCTGGACATCCCAGGGACCATTCTTCTTCCATTCCAGCAGGACCCCACAAAGATGGCACTGAAGCACCCAAAAAACAACTGGAAAGGGGCCACATGGCCACCAGGAGTCTTTTTAAGAAACTGTAAATGTGACCTTAAGCAAATGGTCCATGCATCGGGAAAAGCATAAAGCCCTCATGGCAGCTGGCAGGATCTTTAAGCCAAAAAGTTCTCCCCTGGCATCAGGCTGTGCGGCAAATCCAAGACATTCATGAGCCAGGGGCTGCTGTTTCCTTCCAAACTTGGGCTTTGTTTCCCATCAATGGTGTTAACAACTCTGCCAATGTTAGGCCATTGTGAGAAGAGGACAATACTCTTGAGAGAGAAAATCAGTACAGTATTGTTTTATTTTTAAGCCCGATCCAGTCAGAAAGATCTCATCTATTCATTGTAATACATTTGTCATTTTAGTAAGAATCAATCTCATGCTATAGAGAATGTGCTGATACCAGTTATAAGTGGAAATGATTTAGAATTGTACTCTTTATTTTCTTTTTGTAATTATCCCTTTTTCCTGTCACAGTCACAAGAGTGCATGTATCACTCAAGTGAGAAAACCAACCAACCTTGACCTCAACTCTGAAGGTAAACAGTTGAAAAATTCTTTACCTAAGAGGTCTTGAGCATCTCCCCAAACTTCAAAGTCACCCTAACTTGTAATACATATACTTTGTGGTGTATTATAATTAAAGGGCTTAAGTGAGAGGGTTATGTATGTCCAAAACTGCCCAGGGCCCCCTTCTTTAAGAATAAGAAAACGTACCACGTAGGACTGAGACAGATCTGATCAAAATTTCCACCATTTGCTTTCCCATTGAGCAAGATGAACTACTAGACTGACAGAGACAGCCATAAATAATCTTGTCCTCTAACTGCTTCCCCTCCCCCAGATGATGACACAAATTTGTTGTTAATGATTAGTTGGTCAGTGATATATGACTCTTTGTGGCCCCATGGACCATATCGTACCAATATTATCCATGGGGTTTTCTTGGCGAGGATACTAGAGGAGTTTGCCATTTCCTTCTCTAGAGTCAAACAAGTAAAATGACTTACTCAGTGCAACATAATTAGTAAGTATCTGAGGTCTGATCTGAACTCAGGTCTTCTTGACTCCAAGTCTAGCACTCTATAGAGTCATCTAGCAGCCTCAAAGGACACAAGAGATCTAAAATGAAACAGTTAACCTTGATGTCAGCCTCAATCATTTTTTCTTGTCATTTGTTCTCATTCAATCAGTTAATCAATTGATAAACATGAAGGCTCTTCTCTAGACTCTGCTTACCAACAAATATGGAATATTTTCCCCATGCACAATCACTTTCCCATTATCCAATACTTTAAAAAAACTCAGGAAAAATACTCTCCCACATTGTGTCATTCCCTTCCATTTACTTAAGCTCTGAAGGGATAGGAAAAATTTGGGGGTGGGGGGACTATCCCCTGTGTTGTATCCTGCACCAACAATACTCTTTCCTAACTTTATCTTGTTACACATTTTTTTTTACCAGCATACTAATAGAGAAGATGGAAAAAAGGGAACATCCCCATTCAGTCAACATTTATTAAGTATATATTATATGTTGGGCACTGGAGAAAAATACTGAGATAAAAATAAGATGGTCCCCATCCTTAAGGAGCTCATATTTTATTGGGGAAAGGTTAGAAAATAATGTCTACATGAAGAAGTAAACCAAAAGTAATTTGTGGAGGAAAAACCACTAATAACAAGGGGATTGAGGGTGGGCTTCTTGGAAGATGTGACACCTGACTTGAGTCTGGCAATACGGTAAGGATCCTGGAAGTCACAGACAAGGAAGAAGTGCATTGTAGGTATGTAAGAAGACTTGTGAAAAGACAGAGACACTGCTGATGGAGTAATGAGTCCTGAATCAGTCAACAAAATGTGATAAGAACTTATTATGTGCCAGGCACTCAGTTAAGTGCTCCAGATACAAAAGAAGCAAAAACATCGGTCCTGCCCTCTAGGAGCTTGCTAATGGAGCTAATGGAGGAGACAAGATATAAATAACTGTGTACATACAGGATGGATGTAATATAAATGGAAGGCAATTTCAAAAGGAAACCATTAGCAGTGGGGCATGAAGCTGAGTAGTCTTCCTACAGAAGGCAGGACTTGAGCTGACTTTTGAACAAAGCTAGGCAAACCGGGAAATGGAATTGATAAAAAGCATCCCAATCATGGAGATCAGCCAGTGCCAAGGCATAGTCTCAGGACATGGATTATTGTGCTGACCCTTGTGAAGGGAAAGATAAAGGGACAAAGGCTAACTACATTCAGGAAATAGAATTGACCGGGTCAGCATAAGTAAGTAGAGCCACAAAGGAAAAAAATACCAGGAACAAGCAACTCTGAAAACAAAAAACTAAATAAAATCTTTCAGTCTATATTTCCCTCACTGTTAATTTGGTACATTATTCCATGGAATGCCCAGCAAGCTTAAAGTAGTCTCTGACCTTCGATTTTATAAACTACCTCCCTTCCCTCTTTTAAAACATACATTTGGAGAAGTCTTTGAACTTCTTTTAATGGACCACAGGGCAAGCAGAAAGGAGGCATAAATGAACTCTTATTTCTAACCCAATTTATCTGAACAACCTTTTATATCTAGCGGGAAGCCCAATTTCTGTGCTTAATGTTTTATTGATAAGAGACACTAATAGACATACCCAATAGGAATAGCATTAACACTTAAATGACTTTTTTCTCCTTTCTAATGTAATTAATACTGCTCTGTTTTGAAGGGCTTAATTTTCTCTGGTCTCTTTGACATTGCATTTTTCCAGCCTGATAGGAAAATTAAAATATGGATTTGGGGTATGGAGTGATTTAGGGGAGAAAATAGGTGGAATCATGGGCCAATGAAAAGACTACTTGATTTGGAATCAGAGGGTGTGAGATAGGATACTGGTTCTGACACTGAGCATCTCTGTGACCTTGGACAAATCATATGCAACCCACTGGGCCTCTTTTTTGTGTTTATAGAATCAGGAGGTTGGTTTAAATTAATTTTACAGTCTCTTCTAGATATAATTCTATGTGGTATATGAACCTTCATCTTAATTAAGGAGCCTCAATATATCTATCCTCCAAACTTTGGTTAGAACATTGGAGCAGAATTTTGTAAAGGACTAGCAAGGCACAGAAATGGGTAGAGTATTGGGCTTGAAATCAGGAAGACTCATCTTCCTTAGTTCAAGCGGTGTGACCCTGGGAAAGTCATTTAACTCTGCTTGCTTCAGTTTTCTCATCTATAAAATGAGCTGGTGAAAGAAGTGGGAAACAGCTACCAGTATCTTTACCAAGAAAACCCTAACTGGAGTCACAGAGTCATATCCACCTAAAATGACTGAACAACAACAAAGCTTTACAATAAACGGATCAGATCTGAGCAGAAAAGAAAGTGATTATTTCAAGAGTGTATCCTCCCCCTAAGGGTCTAAAGCAATCAAATTGAATCATCTAGTCAAAGATATGGGATGATTTAAGAGGATCCTGCTCCCACCTCCACATGCAGTCTTTGCAATTTCAGATTGCAGCATCTGTCACCATACTTCTCTTCCGGCTTCTTTTATTAATTGCTCATCTTTATAATTAACTGATTAATTTTAAAAAAATAAACTTTTCAGTGTATGACCATGAGGAATTGTTTCCAGTCAGTGCAATATAATACAGAGCCTTTCTGCCATCCACAAACTCTTCTATAATATTGTCCGAGGCAGTAACGACAAGAGGAAGTCATTTGTCAGGACTGGGTTTCACATATTTAGTCTAAAATATAAATATCCTTTATTTAATAAAAAGAAAGATGGACTGAGAGGAAGATGATGGATCAAATGGATGACATTGCATTCTTGCCAAAAGCTTTTCTTTTTTTAATGACATTTTTCAAATCATGAGCAAAGAGAAGGAGAAGGAAAGGAAAAGTGGGGAGAATAATAATTAATAATTCTATATATGTGTGATGATATATTCATTAAAGCAAGATACAGATCATAACTTGGGAATATATTTACTACCCCCAAATGTGGATTTTCTTTTGGACTGCCATCTAGACACAGTTGTCACACTGCCGAGAAATGTGAGATGTTAATGAGTGAAGTCAGCAAGAAATAATTTTATGTTGGCAATAAGAGGAAGGAGTCAATTCCATTTTACAAGTTCATCATATAGGCATTTTTGCAGAAGAGTGTTTTGTAGCGGAACATAATAAGTATAAGTGGAGAGAAAGGAATTACTAGAGCTGACCTAGGGCAAGGAAGGAAAAAAAAAAGATCTATTTCCAGGCATAAGTCATTATCACACAGTGAATAGTCCTGGTTCAACCATTTAATCTATGGCCTTGATGGTAGAGTAGAGCAGGTTAATAGGAAGACTAAAGATGTTACTAGGGATGATGGGGAAATAAGGAAAGGAGGAAGAGTTGGCCAGTGTCTCACCGAATAGAATCTTTTTTTTAATTTTTAATATCTTTTCTAAAGGACAATTTCCCCAAGAAATGTAAGGGATGAGGCAGGGTATGACTAGGGTTAAGTAGACCAATGTGCCCAACAATTTTTCCTCTTAGAAAGCTATATATGGGTATAGCATAATTTTCCAAAGAGTCTTGGGTTTGTCCCCTTCCCCATTGTGCTTAAACTTTAAAACAAGAAATAGGTAGGGAATGACACTCTTATAGTTGGTAGTGAATGAGTATCCAGACTTGTATCCAAAGGATAGACTTTTCCGCATCTCTCTTGGACAATTCACTGACACACTGTGTATATAGCATAGTACAAACCTATAGACGGTTTTGGGTGATCTACAGATACTCCCCTGGAAGAAGAGAGAGGAAGATGGATAACACATTATAACAAGGCTCCATGTGAGGGGAGATGCTAAATTCTCTACTGATTAAAAAGGGGAAGGAGGGAAAATATACAAAGCATCTGGTCAGAAAAACAGCCCCTAGCAAGCAATGCATTTTACATGAAGGAAACCTTTGCAGGAAGGATGGTTATGAATTGAATTACGAGCTCTTCTGTTTGCATGAATTTAGTGGAGTCTAAAGAAGACTTGAAACACAGAACAATGTCCACGGAGTACAATTCACCAATTGTTACTTTTAATTATGCTCCCATGCCTAATTCATAAATACATTGCATGGACAAGAGGGAAAAAAGATAAGACTGAACAAAAGAGATGAATTTTCCATAAAACAATTACTATATAAATAGGCAACATATTTAATACATTAGGAGCAAAGTGATTCTTTGTTGTCGCCAGACTGTGGCTTTTAAAATGTTAAAAGAATTCCCAAACACAACATTGTTACCCATTTTGCCAATGTCTCTTTCTGAAATTAGTAGAGGTATGAATTCTCATCTTCGATGAACAAATCGTTTTTTCCCTCTAATCCTCTGGCTTAGAAATGTGGAGACTTGGGTATGGCAAGCATAACCTAATATTGCAGAACATGAAATTGTAATGCATTCCAGAGTAGTCCGTTAATAGGAGAACATGGCTATACCCACACATTTAAAAGCTATATTGCTTCCCTACTAGAGAATAAAATTGCTTCAGTTTGGACTCTGGTTTGCAGTCCTTTATTGTCATTAAAGTTTATTATTTAATTCAAGAGCTATGAAAATGTCCTGAGGATGAAGTGATTAGTACAAAGAAGTACAAATTGCATTACCTTACTGCCCAGATGAGTCTTCCCTCAAATAAAATGTTCTAAAATCATTTGATTCAAAAGGTTCTACAAGTATATCTAATAAAATAAGTAGGGACCAAATGAGGAAGTATAGGTTGGACAGTTCATTGGGATTGGAACCATGATATCATGGAATGTAAATTTAGATATAGATGGGACCTCAACTATCTAGTCCGATTCTCCTCCATTATATACTGGAAGAAACTGAGGCTCATAAAGGCAAAGTGATTGCCCAAGGTCATGGATGAAGTAGGGGGAAGAAATGGGCTTAAAATCCAGCTTTCTTTGCTCCAGATTTAGAGGGAAAGTTTAGCCCTCTTTCCAGTGTGCCATATTATCTTAACAGTGGGGAAGATGAGTTCAAATTCTGGCTCTAAGCAAGTCACATCATTTCTGGGGGGGAAGGGTTATATATAAAAATGATATATTATAGGTCCACTATCTTCATTATAAGGTTAATATGGAGAAATGACTTTGAAAACCTGAAAATGCTAAGTTTTATTCTTCACCTAAGGGTTTTTTAATGAACTTTGGTCCACACACAGATTACAACACTAATTAAGTGCTATAAATTGAAGCTTCATAACCATAGCTTTAAAATAAGTAAATTGCAGGTAATCCTTATGTCAGAAAATCCTTCCCAGCATGATGGACCTGGGCCATTCGGGGGACCTCTCATTTTTCTTTAGCATATATATACTGACCCAGGTTAACTCTAGGGACCTCAGAGTATGATGTGGCTATAAAAAAGTGGCCATTAATTTGCCTTATAAACACTTATGATCACAAGGGATTAAACACAGAACACATCTTATGTATGCAACAAGAAAAAGATAAACAATTTGCACTACAATCTAGAGAGTCAACGAAGTCCTTTTCTCCTTTCACTAAATTCTTGTTGTCCTCTTCTGTAAAGCCTATACCATGCCTTATGAATTATGTTACCTTCCTTAGGAGTCCTTTAGGCACAAGGTCAAAGAATAACTACCGTGTCTGAATCCTGATCACAGTTAGTGTATTTGCTTTTGTTGTGTGGCTACAATTTCTTCTTCTAGAAAATGGTGCCAGCTCTTGAGCAGGTGGACCAGGAGTGCCTAAAAGTGATCATTCTTTCAATCTCAAGGCAAAAATGGTTTGGGGCTGTTTGCTACATATTATCTTTAACACAAAGCCCCTATACTTTTATGATTTACATTTACAATTATGATTTTTGATGAATGTTTATCATATTAGCCCAACAAAGAGCACATATATATGTTTTGGGAACCATAATTACTCACCTTGCTTAGAATGGATATATATTTTTCATTCCTAAATGAGTTGTGATGCTGTATTGCAAATATTAATAATATAGAAATAGGTTTTGAACCATGATACACATATAACTCAGTGGAATTGTATGACAGTGATGGGAGAGGGGTGGAAGGAAGGGAGGGAAAGAACATGAATCATGTAACCATGGAAAAATATTTTAAATTAATTAAATTAAAAAACAAACAAACTACCAAACTAAATGAGTTGTGATAAATATGTCCTATGGACACTTTGCTTTCTCAGGAGAAGGTACTTCTTATCTCCTATGAAATCTTTAAGTTCATTCCTTCCATGAACTGGTTAAACTATTCCCTGTCAACCTCTAAAGTCACTGGACCATACCAAGCAAATGACTTACTTTAAGAAAATATTGGAAAATAAAGCAAAAGGAGAGGACCCATTCTGAAAGTGCAAGAGCCTGTGACAAAGTGAGGAAGAAAATGGGAAAATAAAGGAGCAGAATGGAGGGAAGTGCTTTTCATTACTTAATAAATGACATTAGTTTTTGTATGGCAAAATAGAATGGGAGTATGTGGGCAAATTTCAGTTGTAACAAAGATTGTAAATCCAATCACAAAGTAGTGAAGGAAGTCCATTAATTAGTAATAATTTGTCACATCTGTGAATCTATTATCTTAGCATGTGGGTGCTCCTTCCAACAAAGTAGGTCACAACTAATCTATGCCTTCCCACCCCATATAACTCTTCTTGTTGTCTTCCTCTTAGTTCTCCATAAGAGGTCTGTTCAGGATCCTGAGAACCTTCCTCTAGAACTCTTGACATTCTATAAATACTACTAGAGGACACAGCATGGCCACTGGCTCATTTCTTTTTCTTACTGTTTCACTGGCTAATCTTTTCCAGGCATGCATTTCACTGATGTTGCCCTTTAGCCTATTTCCCCTGAGAAGTGACTTGGCCTGTTCAGGCCTCATTTAAGCAATTAGGAGAGTGAACTAAGATCCCTTCCAATGCTCAGTCCCATACATTTATATTTTCATTCATAATGTATGTGTAAATGCACATATATGCATGTGTGCACATATATATGCAAATATATTTATGTATATACATGCATATATGTTTTCTTATATAGTTTTTTCTTTTTAAAATATGAATTATTTTTAACATTCATTTAAAAATTTTTTTGAATGCTTCCCTTACTTTTGACCCCTCCTCCACCCATTATGAAGTCAAGAAATGTGATATCAATTATACATGTGAAATCATGTAGTATTTCCATATTAGCCATTTTACAAAGAGAAGACAAAAAGAATAAAGTGAAAAAAATGCTTCTGTCTTCAGAGAGACTTCACCACTTCTTTTTCTGGCAGTGGATAGCATTTTTCATTATAAATCCTTCCAAATTGTCTTGTATTGATCAGAATAATTAAGCCATTCACAGTTCCTTATCATAGAATACTGTTGTTAATATGTATGATATTCTCCTGGTTCTGCTCATGTTACTTTGCATCAGTTTGTGTCAGTCTTCTCAGGTATTTTCTGAAAGCATCCTGTTGGTTATTTCTTATAGCATAATAATATTTCCCTTACAATTATATACCCCAACCTGTTTAGTCATTCCCTAGTTGATGGGCATCCTCTCAATTTCCAATTTTTTGCCATCACAAAAAGAGCTTCTCTAAATATTTTTGAACATATAGATCCTTTTCATTTTTCCTTGGTCTCTTTGGGATATAGAACTAATAGCAGTATTGTTGGGTGAAAGAGTATACACATTGTTCTCCAGAATGGTTATATCAATTTACAGTTCCACCAACAGTGCATTAATGTCCCAGTTTTTCTACATCCGCTCCAACATGTATCATTTTCCTTTTCTTTCATTTTGGACAATCTAATAAGTGTAAGGTAGTATCTTAGAGTAGTTTTGATATTACCTTTTCCTAATTAATAGTGCTTTAGAGAATTTTTAATATGGTTAGAGATTGCTTTGATTTCTTCTGAAAATTATTTTTCAAAACTATTTGCTCATTTATCAATTGGAGAATGATCCATATTCTTATGACTAACTCAGTTTTCTACATTTTCAAGAAATTGGGTTTTTATCAGATATGTTTTCTGTAATTTTTTTCCCCCAGTTTCCAGCTTTCCTTCTAATCTTGGCTACATGGGCTTTGATTGTGCAAAATCTTTTTAATTTAATGTAATCCAATATCCATTTTACTTCATGTAGTGCTTTCCATCTCTTGTTTCATCATATATTCATCCCTTATTCACAAATCCAACAGATTAAATTTCTATATTGCTCAAATTTGCTTATAATATCACCCTTCGTGACTTCAGATGTGGAGTTTTCTCTCAATATGTTTTCTCATATAGATATTGATGTATGGATATAGATATGAGAGGAGAGAGAAATGGCCTTCAAGCCAAGAAGACCAGATTTCAAAGGTCTGCTTTTGATAACACACTGTGTGTGACTCCGGAAAAGTCTCTTAATCTCTCACTGCGGTGGGCATTTCTTTAAGACTATGGATTTTAGAGAAGCGCTGACCTATACTGATAAAGTGAATTTCCCCACCTGGGAGTTTCACATACAAAAGAAAACACAGGTCCAGCCTTTTCTTAGTATAGATATAAAATTCGATGGAACTATATATTCACATATGTAAATTAGTTCCTGTTGCCTTATCTATCTTCTATGTCAACGCCTGATTTCCCACATCCGCTCCTCCCCAACACACACCCAGGATCAAATGTTCTTTTCCTGTGCAGAGGACAAACAACAAAACTTCACATTTACCACCGGCACTTGCCTATTCCTCCAACGTTGGGGACTTATTGATTGTGCCAACGCTGCCCAGGTGAGTGTGCCATTTGCCCTTACTCAGCAAGAATGTCACAACTCCACCAAGGCCAGCGCAGGGTAAGAGAGCAGCTGTGTGCTTCATGTTCTTTTAAAGCAGGATCAAGGCACGTCCTCCAGAAAGCCTGCCTCCCGTCATGTACTGATGTTTTTATTGCCACAGTGTTTCACCATGAGGAGCTGCCTTACCCTTTGGGCACCAAGCACTGTCAGGGTTGAGTTTGTATTGTTGATGCCACATCCCTCCTCTGCCAATTAGAGTTAATCTCTTAGGGCTTTTAAGCAATTTGTCTGTATAATCTTGGGCACATTGAAAACGCGCTTGCAAATACTTTGCTGATTGGGAGATACAGTAGAAGGTCCTCTGGCACAATTAAACACTCGGTCGAGTGTCTCCGAACTCAATGAGGTGAATTTTGGAGATGTTTTATTTTCAACAAGGAGAATAAGCTAACCTAAACACGTCAATGTACAACCTGATCCCACAGTGGCTTCAGGGGGACGTTCCTCAGTGTTTGTTGGAAAACCAGTGTGACAGCTTTAATTGTCTGACTGAGACTGGGATTTCTTTCCGAAGGAAACAAACACGTCTATGGTTTGTTGGGAGAATCGGCCTCATTTGGTGTAACCTTAGTGTCCTAGGCAGCCCACTCCTTTGAGGGAATGGAGACACCCGGACAGGACACTATGCAGTCCTCGTTATAATGTTGCTGCTCCCAATTTTTTCACAGCCTTCTGCAGAGAGAGTAACCTTGCTTTGGTACTCCAATGACAAACTCACTCTCTCTCTTCTTTTGGTATTGTATATCCATGTGGTACTGTATGTATGTACTGTTCATCCTCTATCTTGGCTTAAGATGCGAAGAAGGAGACTTTTATACCTGAAAAAAAACAAAACATTTATGTCTAAACAAAAAAGCATACCTACTCTGTGCTAAGTACTATGCTAAATGCTGGGAATACAAAAACCTAAGGAAGGACTTCTGTCAAGGGGCTTACATTCTAATAGGAAGTAATGAAGTTAGGGAAGATATATAGTAAGGAAATGGTCTAGGAGTGGAAATGGAATATTGGTAGAGCTGAATCTACAAACTAAATAATAGGGAAAGTATTTTTCTTCTTCTGGGTACAGAAAATCTATTTTTTCCCCATTTTTCTACACTATTTGCATCAGAGTTCAATAAACTGGACCAAGGGTTTGGATTCCTCTTCTTAACAAAGAGAGAATGTTTTTAAAACACTTAGCACAATGCATAGAAGATGCTTAATAAATGCTCGATCCCTTATTTTCCCTTCTACTTACCAATGTTTGATTTCTCCAGTTAGAAGCTTCCCTTGCTTCCAGTCACATCCACTCATTGAACTGAGGATGTTTTGGATTCTAGATGTTTTGGCCTCACAAGGTTACCTCAAAACATGATCTTATCTACTTCAAGAATAATATTCAATCACCTTCTCAGAAAAGGAAGAAAAACATCAAAGATAGCTATGGACTTTGGTGCAAGCTCACCGACATGAGTCCATACTTTGATGGTACCAGGTGGTAGGTGGGGAAAAAGGTCATGGAGATATCTCTCCATAGAGCATTTAACTTGCACAGAATAGATTCAAAGGAAATATCTCTAATTTATTTCCTTCTAACTCAAATAACTACATTGGCAGCCAAACTAGCTTGAGAGCTCTTACCGACAACATTAGTTATATCTCACATCTGACACCAAGATAGACTCCAAATGGATATGTGACCTAGATGTAAAAAATTCACATCATAACAAAATGAGAGGGACAAGGAAGAAATTATCTTTGAGATCTATGCATATGAGTTCATTATGAAACAAATTGATAGTTTTAATTACATAAAATTCAAAAGTTTTGCACAAACATATCTAAGATTTAAAATAAAACAGTTAACTGGGGAAAAATCTTTGAAATAAGTTTCTCTGATAATGGACTCATTTCCAAATTATATAAAATACTATTTCAAATTCATAGAAATAAGAGCTATTTCTCAATTGATAAATGATCAAAGAATTTTGAACAGGCAATTCTAAATGCAGATTGTCTTGGATTTAGCCATCTGGAAAATGCTGTCAACCACTAATAATTAGAAAAAAATCTGAAATGAAGCAACTTTGAAGTTGGCAAAGCTGACTGAAAAAAAAAGTATGACAGATGTTGAAGGGACTGTGGAAAATAGGTACATTGATGTGTGGCTGACAAACATAGGAATTAGATGGGCTATTCTGGCAAGTTATATGGAATTGGTCCTCCAAAGTTACTTAACTATGAATGCCTTCAATTAGTAGTACTATTTTCAGGCTTTTATCTCAAAGCTATCAAGGAAAAAGAAAAAGACATAAAAATGAGAGTGAAGAAAGAGTTAAAAAAAGTAATAACTTGAAATAAACATAGAGAAAAGTATAAAGAAAAATAAGAACAAGAAAATATAAAGGAGAAAATAGTCCAAATACCATAGGTATAACTATAAACAGGTTGAATTTGCTCATAAAAAAGGATGAGATTAGCAGATTGGATTGGAAAGCAGAATCTAACACTATTTTGTTAAGTCAAGAAACACTCAGAAACACAAGTTCAAAATAAGAGACTGACACAAAATCTCATATGCTTTAAGTGAACAAAAAAAGACAGGGATAGCATTATGATTTCAGACAAGGCAATGATTATTAGTCATTTGTGTCCAACTCTTTATGACCCCATTGGACTTTTCTTGGCAAAGATATTGCAGTAATTTGCCATTTCCTTTCATGGCTCATTTTAAAAATGAGGACATTGAGGCAAATAGGGTTAAATGACTTTCTCAGGATCACACAGCTAGTAAGTATCTGAAGCTGAATTTGAACTCATAGAGATGAATTATAGCCCGGAACTTTATCTATACTGTACCACCTAAGTGCTTTAGAAAGGGAATACTAAAATATGGACAATTAATAGAGTTAATAAAAGAGATAAATTAGAGTTGTAAGGAATCTCAACTGCTATCCAAGCCAATAGAGAGGTTCAAAAGAATTCCCTAACAATCCTTTAGCTGCTTATTAAAAAGTTCCAAAGCTGGAGACACAAATACTTATCCAGACAGCTAGTTGCATTTATAGATGGATATAATTGTTAGAAACCATTTCTATACTTAGAACCTAAATTTATCTTTTTGCCTCTTTTTTGCCACTTTTACCCACCACTGTTCCATACCTGTTCTATAGAGATAACCCATCTCATCAGGAGTGTGCTGGTAAATATTTAACAAGTTCTTTGGGCAAGATATACTTTTAATCTCCCTTATTAACACTTTATCATTTTCTTAATTCCAACCAATAAACAAAACAATAAAACTAAAACAATGGTGTAGCATTTGCTAATTTCCAAAGTATAAATTTTAGAATTTGAATTGATGTGGAATTGAAAATTTCACAATGATTCTCAAGAATTGGTTCCAGTTTCCTCCAGAACACTTCTGTGTCTAATCTTTCTTTCATCTGATTACCCTTCAAATATGGAACACAATTATCTGTGTTCTTGAGTCTTCTCTTTGCCAGCTCAAACACTCCTAGTTTCTTTACTTGCTGCAAAGATGAGTTCTGTTTTTAAATTTTTACTTAATTTTATTTCAATTTAATTAACTCACAAGATTAAAGATCTTTGTTGCCCTCTTCTGCATTCTCTCTGACTTTCCAATGTCATTCCTAAAATGTGTTACACTGAAAAACCACAATACTCCAGGAATATTCCTTTCAGACCACCTAGGCAGCTGGAAGGGGCAGCAAATAGAGTGTTGGAATTGAGTTCAGGAAGACTCGAGTTCACATTTTGTCTCTGAGATTTCCTAGGTGTGTGATTCTGAGCAAGTTATGAAAGTTCTTTTGCCCTCAGTTTCTTAATCTATAAAACCAGGGTGTGGTACTCAACAGCCCTTAAAGATCCTTCTAACTCTCAACCTAGGAACCTGGTTCAAAATTTTCTGTCCTAGACAGTTTCTTGCTGACCAATTTCTTCCCTTTCTGATTCCATTCAAGTCAGCAAATCAGTGAGTGTGCAGTGTCCCCTGGGTGATCAGCACTGTGGACAGACCCTTGCTTCTTGTTCCCTCAGTCCTGAGATGTCCAGTTTATGCTATCCTGAAGATACTAATGATATAAATATGTATAATTTGCCCTTGGTCATATTTTCTTGGTAATTGTTTTAGAATTCTCCTCCCTGCTGGATGATAAAATGCGTTAGGCCTAGGAAGAGACAGTTCCCTCTTCTTTTTTCATTCTCCTCTTCCCCCAGTGCCTATGACAGGCACATAATAAATGCTTATTGAGTGAATGCATGCTACTGAATGAACAATGGATTCTCAATGAAATCACAGAAACTTCGGAATAGCAAAGAGGCCTCTTGCTTCTCTCTCCCTGAAAAGCAATAACCTATGAATCTCTGGGGGTTTGATATCTCCAGGGATGTTATTGAGGGGGTTGACAAAATGAGCTTAAATCTATGGTCTTCAAAGTCCCCATTACAGATGAATTTAGAAACACATTTTTATAAGTGGATATTAAAATTGTGCCAGAAGAAAGGCAATGGATGATAAAGTACTGTCACATCGACATGGAAGAGATATATAACTTTTGGAAGTTGTCAAGGGCCTACTACGCACGTAATTAAATTCTATCTATTGAATGTTACTTTTACATTGACTTTCATGATTTACTTTGGAGATGTGGTCTTTCTAAAGACATTTTCACTGAAAAAGAAAGAAAAGAGAATATCTAAGACTACTTCCCTCTCTCATTCCTAACTTAACTCTTTGATAACCTGTTAACTTTTTTTTGCTTGTTTGTTTGTTTTACCTCCCTTACCCAGTTTAGGCAGGAAAAGAGAAGAAGAATAATATCAATACCTTAATTTGTAGAACATTTATATGTGGTATCACTATTTCATAAAGAGCCCCAATCATCTATGCTCATTTTTCTCTCCTTGCTCTGCTTCTTGTTCTTGGGACATTGCCCCGCTTCCATCTCAATTCCTGATTTTTCCAACTCCCTTTTGGAAATGTTCATAGTAACAAAGATTGTAAAATATCCAAGATAAATTTGACACCAGATCTTTTCCCTCTCTGACTCCATGTCCAGAGTTCTTTTGTCTCTACTATTCAATAATACTTATATTAATCATACCCTCCTAATTTTAGCCAGTGAACTGACATTTATAATGCACCTATTGTGTTCCAGGATTATACCAAAATACTGGGGACATTGAAATACTTTTGAAAGGCAAAAATAGTCTGTTCTCTCAAGAAACTTTTTTCTAATTGGGGGGATAACACACAAAATAATTATGTGTCAATGAGACATTTATAATATTTAAAATCAATTGGGTACTCTGCAAACATTAAGAGGCAACATAAATATAAAAGAAGCAATAAGAATAAATTATATGCATAGAGGATTTTAGAACATTTACTTACCAAGAAATATTCCAAGGAAGGAGAATCAGTTAAGAGCAAAACAAAGTTCTTTAGAGTAAAGGAAAGCTAGAGATTGACAGAAATATTTTTGAGAGAACAAGGGCATGAGCAGAGAGTGAGGCATTATTGGTGTTTCCATTTGAATCTTCAAGTGATCATTGTCTCCTTTAGAACTAATGAAAAATGTAAAACAAATAACCATGTAGATGTTAGATATCTGCTCTAAAAGGAGGGTTGGAGCAGGAGGTGTCAGGGAAAGATAAAAGAACCTGGGAGAAGAATTCTTAGATTCTTTTTTTCCTCATTTTTTTCTCTCTCTCCCTCTTGTGAGACAAGTCCATGAACCCCAGTAAATGTAGATGAAAAACACCCAAGATGATGTTGGAGCATCTTACCTAAACAAAATTATTGCATGGAACCAAAGCAGGATAATGCCCAAGACAGATAGTATAAATTTGGGCTAGTTAGATCAGGGAGGATTAGTGTAGCCTGTGAAACACAGGAGAAGCGGTTCCTTGCGGGACCTGGGAGTTTATTTGGGTGGATTTAGAATCCCTTAGAATTATTGAACCTATATACTAATTTCAATCTTGAGCCTAGACTAAAATATCATTAACCTCTATAATCAACCACATAAGAATAGAATAATCTCCATACTATCACACATTAAGAAAGTTACCTTATATTCATTACATTAAAAAAAAAATCTCACTTGTACACATGAGGATGGCACAAACATCCTGTATAAAATTTCACTTACACACACATCAAAATATTCACTCTCACATGCATGCACACATTAATCTTACACACAGGCATGATCCTGTAGTTCTGGATACCTGAGATCATCTTTCAAGGTGAGACGACAGGTAAGTATGTATCCTGTAAAGGAGAAGGAACCCTGGATCTGTGACAAACTTCAAGGATGGAAGATACACAGACAACTGGAAAGAACTTTGAATCAAAGACATTATGGGAAATGAACTTCGGGAAAATGGGTCATGTAAGATTAATCACCAATCACATTAACTTCACATATAGGGAAGTACCTCCACATATACATTGGAATAAATATGCATCCACCACAACATAACTAGAACATGAACAAATTTCACATTGACATTAGGGGCTGTGCCATAAATAAGGAGGGCCCATAAATTGTATATCTGTAAATAGATCTTTAGTATCAAAAGATATATATGTATATATGTACATAAATAACATGTGA